>NC_053492.1:431857593-431945093 GCF_905171775.1 Rana temporaria
AAAAAATGACCGTGTGTAGGCTAAAACGACGTTTAAAACCCGCGCATGCTCAGAAGCAAGTTAGGACGCGAGTTTGAATGGAACAGAGTGCCGTCGTACGTGCTGAACGTAACCGCGCTTTGCTAGAGCTTTTGGAAAAAACATGTATGCTACATAGTTTTTAAAAATGAAGTTTGAAAAACGTTGTTTTTTTTCATCACATAAAACGTTGTTTTTTTCTATCACAAAAAACGACCGTCTGTACACGGCATTAGTCCCTGGGTATCAACCTTTCTGAGGTTTCCGTCCCTTGTTTCGTTCCCACACAGCAATCCTATTGGGATTTTTGTTGACCCTCCAGACTCCCCCCTTTCTAGGTGATTTAGCAAGACTAATATCACCTCTGGTTGAAGTCTTTCTTATTTTTCTCTCCTTCCTGTCTTGTCTTCTTGCTTCTCTGTACCCCCCTCCTTGCCTCTCTCTGCTGCATCCCCCCGACTTCCTTCTCTCCCCCCTCCCTTTCTCTCTCCTCTGATCCCCATGCTCCCTCTCTCCCTTTCCTCTTGTTTTCTACCTATTTTCTATCTGTTCTTATTGGCTGGATCCGCGCCTGCCCTTCCAGGAGGTTTAACCATCATCGTCCCTCTACCTGCACTTTGCCCTTTAAAACCAGCAACCTCACTCCATTTTATCGCATAATATTCTGCAGCATCACCCGTAAGCTATGCCTCCCCTGACTTTGAAATGCCTATCCCTCAACGTAGAGGGCCTTAACCTGCCAGAAAAAAGATTGCAAGTCTTGTCTTCCCTCACCAAGCATAGAGCTCATTTTATTTTCCTGCAGGAGACCCATTTTCGTTTGGACGCCATCCCTAAACTTTCCAATCACATCTACGGTACAGCGTTCCACGCCACTAATCCTGTCTCCAAGACGAAAGGCGTTTCTATCCTTAAATCTAAAAATACAAACTTTCACCTATCGAATTCCCTTATTGACCCGGAAGGTAGGTACATCTTTCTTAAGGGTTCCTTTGCGTCAAAACCTATCACGCTTGCTAACCTATACTGCCCAAATGAATATCAGGTGGCCTTCTTTCGGAAAACATGCGACCCATTAGCTTCTTTCCAGTTGGGCATTGTGCTTCTTGGAGGGGACTTCAACGTCCCCTTGAATCCTTTGTTAGATTCTTCCACGGGATCTTCCACCTTGACCTACAAAGCGTTAAGGCAGATCAACTTACAGCTTCAATCTTTAACCCTGCACTACGTCTGGTGCACAATGTTTCCCTCGGATAAGGACTATACTTTTTTCTCAGCCCTACACCAAAAATATTCTAGGATCGACAATTTTTTCCTCTCCCAGTCGGATCTCCCCCTACTCCAACAGTCCACTATAGAACCAATGTTTCTGTCGGACCATCACCCGATCAGTGTCACCCTATCTTTCCCCGAAACCTCCTTCAGAACAAAGACTTGGTGTCTGAACCCCTCCCTGCTTAAGGATCCCTCAGTGACTGACCAAAAACGCACACGTATTCAGTAATACTTTGCGGAAATACTCGAGCCCGGAGATCTCGCCGGTTTCCCTCTGGGAAGCGCATAAATGCGTGATCCGAGGGGAACTGATTGCCCTGGCCACAAAGGCCAAGAAGCAACACCAAGAACATCTAAATTCCCTCATTAGGACGATTAGTTCCCTTGAAACATCTCACAAACTGACCCACTTGCAAGCCACCTTACAGGACTTGACGCGCACCCGAGCAACTCTCCTGGAGGAGCTGGGCAAGCGTTCTAGGAGACGATACATTCTTGGCCAGAGGATTTTCTACAAACAGGGTAACAAGTGCGGGCGTCTCTTGGCAAGCACAGTTCAAAACTTTAAAGCCACCTCTACAATTCACCATATACTTAACCCTGGGAGTGATCTTCTGGTCAAGAATGAGGACATTGCTAAAAAATTTGAGAGATTTTTCTTTAAGCCTCATAACCTGCACCCCTACTCCTCACCGAAGTCAACACTCGAGCCAGACAAATTAAAGAATTTCTCTCCCGGTATAGCCCCAAACCAATTTCTCCCCAACAGTCACTTGACTTGGAAGGCCCCATACTGGCGTCGGAATTGGATTTTGCCATAAAACAAATGAAGACGGGCAAATCCCCGGGTCCTGACGGTTTTTCCCTTCAGTATTATAAATCTTTCAATAATGCACTAGCCCCCAGACTCTTGGCCATATGCAATACCTTGTCGGACCCCCAGACCAAACCAGACAGCATGCTGGCGGCTCACATTGCAGTAATCCCTAAGGAGGGTAAAGATCCCTCTTTAGTTGCTAAATACCGATCGATATCCCTCTTAAACCTGGATGTGAAGATCTACGCGAAGGTTCTGGCTTACAGGCTAATCCCCTTGGTGCCTGGACTTGTCTCGTTAGACCAGGTGGGCTTTGTCCTTGGGTGGCAGGCCAGGGACAACACCATCCATACATTGAATCTGCATGACTGGCTCACGACCTCCAAATCACATGGATTTTTTCTTTCACTTGATGCTGAGAAGGAGTTTGACAGGGTGGTCTGGGACTACATGCAGGAGGTACTCATAGCTTTGGGTCTGGGGACCCGTATGTTGTCCCACATTACAGCCCTGTATACTGGCCCCTCGGCCGCAGTGAAGGTCAATGGTCGCCAGGGATGCCCGCTTTCACCACTGATATATATCCTTACCCTGGAACCCTTCCTTAAAGGAACACTAAAGGTTAGTTTTTTATTGCCTAAATTGCTTGCTGTAAGCTAGTGCATTACAATATCACTTATCTCGTCCTTCCATTTCCCCTCCAAATTGGAGTAATCCAGCTTTTAAAAAGTAATTTCCTGTCTCTTTTCTTCTTGCTTTTCACCAGCATCTGAGCCGTTTTGCATGGTGGAAAGCAGAACGTGCTCGCCCCCTCCCTAAATCAATGTGGGAAGCTAAGAGCCTTGCCCGACGTGTTTCGTCCTCAGCGACATCTACAGGGCCATCTAACTGAACCCCCACATTGCACATATATAAATAGATATCTAAAATACATTACAACCAATCATGAACAATCAATTGAGAGTAAACAAAAAAATGGCTTCTGATAGGAGAGCCGCTGGTCACGTGCTAGCTTGAGTTCCAAGCCTCCATCTGAGAACCAAGAAAATAACCCCTGGGGGAATTCCTTGTTCCTCCAATGTGGAGATTCCCCAGGGATTGGGACATTCAGAAGCACATAAAGGAGGGAGCCCAATCTGGTCCTGGACTCCCATAGGTCAGGAACAGCAGCAGGTCACATATATGTCCCAAGGTTGTGGTACTACAGAAGGCTGCCTTCTGTCAGGCCACCTTGAAGCAAGGCCATCACTTCCTGGTCTTCCTGGTAGCCTTCCCTGCAGCCTTCCTTGCTGCCTTCTCTGCAGCCTGCTCTGCAACCTTCTCTGCAGCCTTCTCTGCAACCTTCCTTCTCCGCTTGGCTGGAGCCTGTGCCTCTGGAGGTGTACTCGTGTCAGGAGGAGGAGGAGGTGGAGGAGAAGAAGGTGGAGCAGAAGAAGGTGGAGGAGAAGAAGGTGGAGGAGAAGAAGGTGGAGGAGAAGAAGGTGGAGGAGAAGAAAGAGGAGATGAAGGTGGAGGAGGTTGAGAAGAAGAAGGTGGAGGAGATGAAGGTGGAGGAGATGAAGGTGGAGGAGAAGAAGGTGAAGGAGGTTGGGAAGAAGAAGGTGGAGGAGGATGAGGTTGAGAATAAGCTGGTGGGGGAGGATGGCCATGGCTACAAATGACAGTGTCCTCAGTAAGTAGCCCCCTCACCCCCTTATTTAGCAAACTTACTAGTAGTGGCTCAAATATAAGGCGTTGGTCCTCGGTTATTTGGCTCATTTTGGCCATTACGAGGGTTCCATAGCCCTCTTCAGGGGTGGTAGGCTGCTGGAGGGTGGCCTGTGCCTCTCTAATCAAAGCCTGTGCTGCCTCGCTCACCCTCATATCCCTCCTGGCCCTTCTTGTAGGAGGGCGGATGGGAGGCACCTAGCACCTTGTGCTGCCACTTGGCCCTGCCATCTCCTCTGTGTCACTCACTCCTGCCACCTCCTCTGTGCCACTCAACCTGGCCTCCTCCTGCCTGACACTTTCCAGACCCTCATCCTGGCTGATGTCCTCCTGTGTTTAAAAAAGGGACAGTTTGAGTTTTGGGTTCAAAAATCACAATTAATTTTCAGCTCATGACTGTTGCAAATTGATTGAAACTAAATATATAAGATAATCATTCTGACCCCAGCAATTTGCATTCTTTTCTTCCCAAATTTTTCGGCCACTACTGTCTATTGATATGGAAAAAACTTTTAGATCAAACACCGTTGCTTCAGCTAGTATACCGTTACCAGCGGTTCCCAGAGCGCGAGAGTGATGTCATCACGGCTCTGGCCAATCACAGTACCGGAGCCTGCGATACCCGGAAGTAACTCCGGGAGCGATTTCACTGGCCGGAGCAGGGGTACAAGGACCACTGTGGGGGCTTCGATCTAAGGTAAGGTAAGTAATTCATAATGAGATAGTATGCTATGCATACTAGCTCATTATGCCTTTGTCTTGCAGGGTTTATTTGTTTTGTTTTTTAAGTGGATTTACAACCACTTTAAAGTCCAATTATATGGGACGTGGGTCACTCAGATGTGGAACCCAAAACCTGTAAAGTGACTGTTTATTTTAATGCCCAGTAACCCGTTCCTTTTTATAGCCTGCAGAATGTACTCCAAAGCGTGCCGTTAAACTGACTTGTGCCAAAACTCTGCCCGCGCTCGTGTTCATTGCTCTATCAGAAGTTCAGAGCCTTCGTGCTTTGGGTGTATTTGGCTTATTTGATTGTTGTTCTCTTCTATATGCAGCTGGATGGCCCAAGTGTTGTGACTTGTTGCCATGCTGACAGTGTCATCTTAACCACAGCTGACAAGCGGTTTTTAAATAGAACATGTCACTTCACTATAATATTCTCCATCTGTTTTTTTTTTCTACTTCCAAAGAATCTAAAAAATGCTTCCACAACAATATACTTTACACGTTTGTCTGCACCGAGAATCGAGCTGGTGAGACAACCAACTCCTGGTATTCGTCTTTCAATCACTTGTTCTAAAAGAGTGTCGTATAACTTTTTATTTTTGCCTTTGTTATGTATGAGCATTATTTAAAGCCTAACTCTAATGCCGCGTACACACGATCAGTTCATCCGATGAGAACGGACCGATGGACCGCTTTCATCGGTTAACTGATGGTTAACTGACCATCAGTTGCTGACTGATGGTCCGTCACGCCTACACACCATCGGTTAAATAACCGATCGTGTCAGAACGCGGTGTCGTAAAACACAACGACGTGCTGAAAAAAACGAAGATCAATGCTTCCAAGCATGCGTCGACTTAATTCTGAGCATGCGTGGATTTTTAACTGATGGTTGTGCCTACTAACGATCGTTTTTGTCCTATTGGTTAGCAATCCATCGGTTAATTTTAAAACAAGTTGCCTTTTTTTTAACCAATAGTTAACTAACGGATGGCGCCCACACACATCAGACCATTCTCATCGGTTTAACCGATCGTGTGTACGCGGCATAAGTTTTAGTGAACTTTAAATAGTTCATTTAGACCAAGTTGCACTGTATAAAATGTGTATAACCTCAGCTACATACAGTATACAGCGCTGTGTGTCGGCAGCAAGATGATCACCTCTCGTCCCACTTCTGGAAAAAAAATTAGGTTGGGCTGCATGCTGCTCAACCATTCACAGCTAAACGGCCGACCCACTGGTTTTCGAAGACTTAAAAAAGGGGCCATGCTTTAAAATGCAGAATTTTGGAGACCAGGGACACTGAGGGCTCTTCATGTTGATCCTCTATAGCGTCATACTAAATTGAAATAAAACCCTCATATATGGGACTTTAGGGGCAATAAAAAATCATCTATGATGAATTATGTCTACGAAGTATTTTTGTAAAAAATATTAAAAAAGGTCTTTATTTAGGACATTGGATAGAAAAACACATTATACAAAACACAGCATGGATGGCTATTCCAAACTACAATACTATACATTACATCAAACAGAATGCTCCAGATATTGAATTCCCAACGCGTTACGAAATGTCTCTTGTAATCTTCTTCAGGCGTATGTCAACTGTAGAAGCAAGGGGCAAATATTTACTACAGCTATCACCACATACATTTTCATGGACACCAGGGAGCAAGGCACATGTTAGTCATGGTTTGATTGTCAATCCCTGAAATGAATTATGCACTTTGTTTTTTTTTTACAGTGATTTCTTTAAAGCGATTATAAAGTCTCATTTCTTTTATTGAAAATAACAAATACCTTATACTTACCTGCCTTGTGCAGTGGATTTTTACAGAGCAGCCCTGATCCTCCTTTTCTCAGGTCCCTCTTCGGTGCTCCTGGCCCCTCCCTCCTGTTGGGTGCCCCCACAGCAAGCAGCTTGCTATGGGGGCACCTGAGCCAACTCACAGCTCCCTGTGTCCATTCAGACAAAACTGGGGCTCCGCCCCACCCCTTTATATTCTCATTGGCTGACTGACTTTGATTGACAGCAGCAGGAGCCAATGACGCCATGTTGCCATCTCAGCCAATGAGGAGGGGTGTCCCGGGCGGCCGAGACATTCCTACAACATTGCTGGAGCTAGAGGGACCTCAGGTAAGTATTAGGGGGGCTGAGGAGGGCTGCTGCACACAGAAGGCTTTTTATCTTAATGCATGCATTAAAGAGGAAGTAAACCCTGATGGGGTTTACTTCCTCTATCTTTCCCTGCAAAGGTGAAGCATAATGGGCTACTATGTATCACATAGTAGCCCATTATGTAACACTTTCCTGCAGTAGAAGCCCGCATTGTCACCGTCTTCCACTCTGGCAGTGAGCGTCCATCTTCACCCCTCTACTTCCGGGGGCCGCAAACTCCGGCTCTCTGACTGGTTGGAGTCATGTGACGTGACTCCCACACATGCACGCGGGAGCTGCTTTTCACGGCATGACCCCGGCTTGAAACGGCGCAGCGTGCCCTTTCAAGACGGTGAATGCGCCGTTGAAGTTGTCGCTGGGGGAAATTGCAAATGTCTCAGAGACCGTGTAGGTCTCAGGGATATTGCAAGCACCTACAGTTAAGCCTAGGCTTACCTGTAGGTGTAACTTCCGCCAGAGGGTTTACAACCACTTTAAGATAAAAAACCTTGGCCACTTTGTTATGAATGCTAGGCCAATGCACCACAGATAAAAAAAATGTACAGGACCCTTTTTGAAAATGCAGCCACAATAAATGGTATATACAGGGATTCGTCACTTCCATGTGACATCATTTCCGGGCTGGTAGTCAGAATGCAGGTTGGACCGCACGCCAGCTCCGGAGGAGCGTTTGCTAATCCGCACAAGCTGTATACACCAGTGCCTGTTTATGGGCACTACTACTTGTCAGTGCAATTACTTTTCCTTATGTTTTTAACACCAATTTATAATACAATACTACACTATGGAACCTTTTAATCCGTGGGGTCACTTAAAAGAGTAAGTATCATATTCTAATGGAGGAATGAAGTGAAGCTTTCTATCAGAGAAATCCCAGCCTTTGGTGTTCTCAGCACATTTTGACCTACCTGTAACAAGGGGTCAAACACCTCTGTTGAGTGTACTGTACATCCACCATTTAAACACAAGCGGTAAAGATTAAGAGAATCCAGTCATTGAAGCAATCACTGTTGTTGGGAATTGTCACACTGGACTTTATTTTATCTTCTTTGCATTCACCTTTAATTATTTTTAAATCATATTTTTTACATTTATGGTTATTTATGTTGTATAAATGTGAGCGCCATCCTTTCATTATCACTTGCAATTGTCAATGTGCATTTACACCCACAGGAAGGGACACAACCTGTAAGTGTTACTTAACTTCAGTATAGAAAAATCAGGTCTCTTGCCCTGCCAGACAGGGTTGTGAAGTGTGGCAAAGCATCGTAATTCTCTGGACTGGATAAATGAAAATACAAATCCTTTGGCAGGTAAAGCAACTCAGTTATACAGGATGTATTTCACCTGTGTCTTTAGCGTTCTGCCTGGAGTTCACCTTTAATCATCCCACCCAAACAAAGACCCTTCCCCTGCCCACTGAGCAGAACCACTCTGAGGCCCCGTACACACGACCGAGGAACTCGACGTGCCAAACACATCGAGTTCCTCAACGAGTTCAGTGTGGAAGCCGCCGAGGAATTCGGCAGGCCGACTTTTGCCATTGAACAACGAGGAAATAGAGAACATGTTCTCTATTTCCTCGCCGAGGTCCTCGTCGGCTTCCTCGGCCGAAAGTGTACACACGGCCGGGTTTCTCGGCAGAATTCAGCTCTGAACCGAGTTTCTGGCTGAATTCTGCCTAGAAACTCGGTCGTGTGTACGGGGCCTCACTCTGGGATGGGCGTTCAATGCTCTGCATATGTTTCGAGAGCTCCCTGTTGTATTAAAAGGCATTTAACTGTATAATGAGTTGTACAGATAAAAGAAATTCCAGAGTTTAGCTGTGAGGACTTGTTCCTGGGATTTTGTCCAGAAGATTGCTGTAGCGAAACAACTTATGCTTAAATCATCAAGGATTAAAAAGAAGAAAGTTAATTTATCTGAGAAGAAAATAGTACCCATCCTGCAATCTCCCAAAGAGATGCCAAAATTTGACAAGAAGCCTTCTTCATTCATCCAGTGTTTTCTCTGCCCCTCCTGACCTGGAAAGAAAGAAAGCTGTTGTCTTAAGCTAAATTATCCAGCAGTTTGATAAAAGGAATAAAATACAGGCAGATAAGTTTCTAAAAGCTCTCTGGGCTTCCTTTAATGATTATCATTACCCCGACTCTGAACTCTATTGACAAAATGCCGCCGTGTTGTGGAAAACATAACTTGCCTCCTTTTAAAGAAAGAAGAGGTTAATTAAAAGATCTAATGGAAATGACCTCATTCAACTACTTGTTGAGCAACATGCAGGAAGCAGTCGGAAGAAGTACTTTTGGGTAATTTTGTCTAGATGAAAAGGTGCTCACTTTGGACAAATACATCAAAGCCTGACTTCAGCTGAAACTTTTCTCTAAGGCTGGCCATAGACGGTTCGTTTTCTTTTGGTCAGCCAGGAGGCAGATTGAAAAAAAAGATTGATTTCACCATCCGGATAATCATGAAAACTGTTCCAACATTCCCATTCAACAGAAGTAGATCCTAAGATTGACTATCTACCAGTCCCTGCTGAACTAGCCAAATTTCATTCCATCTATGGCCAACTTTAGTTTTCAATAGTGTGCTGAAGAGTTAAAACCTCTGTCAACTTTTTATTACTGTATGTGATCTCATTCTGTCTCTTAATAAAACTCCCAATTTATATATACTGTATAGTAAACTAACTGGTAAGCTTAAATAAAGACACCAGTCCATTCAGTTCAACCTGAATGTGTGTGTGTGTCACTACCACATTCCTTTCCCCCGTACATTGTGCTTGCTAAGAAACACATCTAAAATGGATCTACACTAACCGCTGACACCACCAACTATTGAAGGGAGTTCCACATCCATACCACTCTAATGCCGTGTACACACGGTCAAAATTTCTGACAACAACTGTTTGATGTGAGCTTGTTCTCTGAAAATCCGACCGTATGTTTGCTCCATCGGACTTTTGCTGTCGGAATTTCCGACAACAAAAATTTGAGAGCTGGTTCTCAAATTTTCCAACAACAAAAGTTGTTGTCGGAAATTCCTACCGTGTGTACACAATTCAACACACAAAAATTCTATGCATGCTCTTAATTTTTTTTGGCTCGTCGTAGTGTTGTATGTCACCACGTTCTTGACGTTCGCAATTTCCGATAATATTTATGGGACCGTGTGTATGCAAGACAAGTTTGAGCGAACATCCGTGGGAAAAAAATCCACGGTTTTGATGTCGAAATGTCCGATTGTGTGTATGCGGCATAACAGTAAAGACCCCTTTATGAAGTTAAAGATGGAACCGATTCTCATTCAACTTCATTTGTGTGACCAGCTGTTTTCATTAGAGATCTTAGGTTAAATAGTTTGATCCCAGTGCTAGAGCCCCCATTTAAGGATTTATATTGCGATCATATCCCCTCATAAGTGTCTCATCTCTAGGTAGAAGAAGTTTAATGTTTGTAATTGTTCCTCAGGACTGAGGTCCTCCAGCCCTTTTATTAGTTTTGTTGCCCTTCTCTAGACTCTCTCCAGTTCCAGCACATGCTTCCTGAGGACTGGTAACCAGAACTGAGCAGCATACTCAACATGTGGCTGAACCAGAGTTTTGTAAAGTGGTAGAATTCTAGTTTCATTTCTTGAGTAGATACCCTTTTTAATGCATGCTAATAGTTATAAAGTCATTGCCCTTCTTAGATTTGTATCATCAGCAGACACCAAGATTGAACTATTTCTTCCAACCTCCATATAATTTATGATCAAGGTAAACAGAATTGGGCCCAGGACAGAGGTGGGGTATCCCGCTCACAACTCTAGACCCTTCAGAAATCATACCATTAATTGCCATCCTCTGGACTTACTCCTGTAACTGTTTTCTATCCTGGTACATACAATATCATTGATGCCAAAAGACCTAATTCGGAAAAGTGGTGCTGTATCGAATGTTTTTGTGAAATCCAGATACACTACATCCACAGGCCTTCCTCTATCTAGACTATAGCTTACCTCCTATATCAAGTTAAAAGGTTGGCAGGTAAGAACAGTCCTTCATAAACCCTTGTTGGTTACTACTAATGGTACTCTTTTCATTTAAAAAAATCCTGGATATGGGCCCTTATTATTCCCTCCAGTGGTTTACATACTATTAATGTTAGACTGACTGGTCTGTAGTTTCCAGGAATATATCACTGCCCTTTTTTTTATATTGGTACCGCTTTTTTCCAATAAGCTGGTTCTGTAAGGCCCTGTACACACGATCAGTCCATCCAATGAGAACGGTCCGAAGGACCATTCTCATCGGTTAACCGATGAAGCTGACTGATGGTCTAATGTGCCTACACACCATCAGTTAAAAAAACGATCGAGTCCAACGCGGTGACGTAAAACACGACGTGCAGAGAAAAATGAAGTTCAATGCTTCCAAGCATGCGTCAACTTGATTCGAAGCATGCGCAGGTTTTTAACCGATGCTTTTGCGTACTAACCATCGGTTTTGACCTATCGGTTAGGCGTCCATCGGTTGAATTTTAAAGCAAGTTCTAAATTTCTGGACAGAAGGATAACTGACCGATGGGGCCCACGCATGGTCGGTTTGGACCGATGAAACGGTCCTTCAGTCCGTTTTCATCGGTTTCGACCGACCGTGTGTACGCGGCCTTCTAGTCAGTAAGCTTTCCTTAAAAATTATAAATAAAGGTCTGGCTATAGCATGGCTAGGTTCTTTGCCAACCCTCTGTGGGTGAGTCAACTGGTCCTGGTGATTTATTCATTAATTTTTTAATATTGGTTTCTGTCAGCCACAAGGGTAAATTCAATATTACATTTTTTCCCCATTTCAGGGTTGTGGACAGAGCCACGAAAATTTGTAATTTTCTAACACTGGGCCAACTTAAAAATAGAACAAAACTGTTAGTTTGTTGGGTTTGTTAAACAAGTGAGACATGTACTGTAGTTACTTTATATAGCAAAAAGTTGAGTTGAGGTTTTTCCAGTGAAGAGTACTGTTGATGGTACAACATACAATGATAGTTTTACCACTTTGTGCTTCCAATCTTAAGTCAACAGTTTGGGGAAGACCTCTTTCTGTTCCAGCATGAATCCCCCTGTGTAAAAGACAGCTTTGTAAAGACATGATTTAATAAGCTGGATGTGGGGGAACACATGTGGCTTTTACAGATCCCTGACCTCAACCGTACTGACCACCCTTGAGATTAATTGTAACACCGGGTGTGATTGAGATTTTCGAATGCAACATCAATACCTGACTTCGCAAATACAGAGCAGTTCCATAATAATACCTATAATTTTGAAATGGGATGCCTAATTTGGTTTGCAAATGCTTGGTCAAATAGTGTACCCCCTTGTTTTGAAAAGGATCTACTGTGCTTTGCTTTTAAGAGGGGGACTTTTGGTTCCTTTTAGCTTATCTCAACATAACCTGTCTGGGTATACAAATTACCTTTAGCCTTGCAGGTTGTTCATGATATATCATTATTCAAAACATTTAACTATAATCAAGGACAGTCTAATAGGCCAAATAGTACCCAGGGAACCAGAGATGACCCCATGCCCTAAACTGCTACTTGATGCTGCAAGTTGTCCATTCTGTGCATGCAGAGAACTCTTTATTCCAACTCTGATTCTTCTAGTGCTAGTTAGCAGAGCCCTCTGCATGTGGGCTTTCAGTGTTTTGAAAACACAAATTCGCATTCACCCAGTGACGTTACTGGATATGATTGCATCATCACCTTACATCACAGTGATGTCATCTTGGTGCTGGGGAGTCGTATACTTGGTCTACAGCAATTCCCAAAACACTAATAAGGTTTATTTATATTAGACACCATGAGGACCATGAAATCATGTGACATATGTAGATAACATTAAAATCCAGCAGCTGTCACATTTTCTAGGACCTCTGCCAATCACTCACCTGCTCTATCACTATTTTGTTTGCAATCTGTTTACGTAGAAGGTGTAAGAGCTACCAAAGTCTTGATATTTTGACATATCAGTCATTAATATTTTCTATTTGTTTGGAATCACAAGCTAGTTGTCAAGTAAGTGACACTACAGTCATAATCCTTTAACCCTTCAGATATTAAAACAAGCAACCCCCATCCACCTACTTGTAGGCTTAAATAACTGCACAGATGTTATGTTTTGATTTCCCGTTGGGCACGGCACAGTCAGAGTGCAATAAAGTCCGTTTAGAGTGCCAGATTGTAGGTCCTAACTTAGGATGTGTAAATCTTGCTAGCCTGAAAGTTCACAGAGTTCACATGTGCCAAGATTAGATCAGACTGATTCAGGGACCAGGCTGAAAATAGCACAAGTGACTGCATAAACACATAGGAGTTTATTTCAGATGTGACATATGAGGACATAACAACTGTTTTCTTTTGGCTTGCAGAAATTCCGTCCAGGATTGCCAGCCCAAATTTTGTATTTCTTTAAAGATGCATACCTATCAAAAGTTCAGGACTGATTACATTTTTTTGTTAGGGGAAAAATGAGGTAGAGGTGTCTACATTGATATTGTGGTCTGTTTTTTTCTGTTGTGTCTGGGGAGCAAGAATGGGGTAAATGCCTTAACTATGTCTTCAAGTTTGAATGTCATCTGGTTTTTGATGCAGGAGGAAATAAATGTTTTAACAGTAATTTAAGATCACGTAATAACCATTTTTTTTTTATCAGTGAGTAAATAGTAATAGTAATTACACATACGGTACTTAATAGGGCATTCTGTCTGATTGGAAATCCCCTTTAATCTTTTAAAGATACTGAAAAAATTGAGCAATAATGGTATCATTTACTTTCTAACTCTGTAGATATGGAATGCAAGTTTTCCAATCATGTTAGGTTTATTTGTCCTTTGGTTTGGTGTTTTCCAGTGCTTTTTTGTTGAATCTTTAAAGTTAACCAATAAATGATATGGTTATCACTCACAATTTTCTGTTTTCAGTGATTACTAAGGCCAGTCATACACAGTTCGCATCTCGGCCGGTTCAGCAGGAATGGGCCAAGATTCAAACCAATAATGAGCAGGCTGAATGTACCAAGTTGATGGATTGAGCAACATGGGTACAACCAGCGTTCTGGATTCGCTTACTGCTATCGTGCTAGCGATTATCACTGTCTTTTACCGGTGGGGGTGACTTCCTGCCCCCCACCTGCCAGGAGAAGGCAATTGCTTGGGCAGGAGGGATTCCCGCATCAACACTGTCTGTATTGATGGGGAATCAAACAAACAAAAGAAATGTGTTCTGTGTATGGCCGGCCTAACACAGCACAACAATCTGCTGATCGAACATGATTTACAGCTACATGCAACCCACAGTATGTGGGGGCAGGCCATATACATATGTGAAATATCTTTGTTTGAAAAATGATCAATGTCTAAAGCCGACCATAGATGGTTTGAATCTTATATATCCTATAGAGATGTAATGCACCACACAAACAATGAAGACACTAACCTGACCCTTAACGCAAAACAAATGTCAAGAGACTCCATCTGTTGTAAAGTGCCGACTGCAACATTTGCTCCCAGAACTTAGCTAAGGTCACGAAAGTTCATGATGAACTTTCTTTGGCTTTGCTGAGCTTCAAAGAGGAGGCAGCCGAAGTCCACTGCTGATGAGTTCAACATAGGTCACAACATACATGTAATAGCTGGAATAATAATTTATGAAATAATTATGTACTAATTGAAATAATTTGCCATTTTGACCATTTGGGTCAAAAAAGTACAAGCAGGAGAGTCATCAAAATATTTCTCTAAATTATAATAATTTTCTAAATGTTATTTTGTGATCTCATGTTGACTGCACGGTATGACAGAATAGGCTGGTGCCATATAAATGATATAAGGGAAAATGTCTCCAATACAGTCATAAAAAAAGATTATTGGCTGGAGTTTGGTTTTTATCTTTTTCAACTCGTCTTTGTTGTTTTGTAGGTTTAGTTAACCTTAGCGGTCCTTAAGCCAGCCATAGATGATGCGATTTTCTTTCCTCCAACCAACAATAGCCGCTGAGAATATTTACATGTTAAAATCCGGCATGCTGGTTGTACCCAAGTTGATTGATGGATCAACTCTTGTACAATCAGCCTGCCCCAAACTTTAAACTTTCCTCACACACAGGGCAACATTTGTCATAGAAATATTAATATCTCACTTAAATAATTAAAATAAGCGATTAAAACCTTTTTGTCTATATAAAAATTAAAACAAAGAATAGCGGTGCGAGAAGAGAAAAGGGTTACATTTATTGATACAGAGAAGAAACTTGTATTAATCCAACCATAACATAAATGATATCACTTGTTAAAACAGAGAGGATACTGCTAAATATTTTTACAATATGCATAAGAGAGAAAGAGAGAGAGAAAGAGAGAAGGAGGGGGAGAGGGGGAGAGGGGATACATTACGTCACCATGTCTAGCTCAGGTCAGCCATCATAATTCAGTCTCCCCACCAGTCAAGCTAGGCCTGTTTTTTATATCCCTCAGTATCCATTTTTCCGCTCTAAGAATTCCAAAAACCCTCTGATATGATTGGTTGAATATTTGTATTTTCAGAATGACACATAAGGACCCCCCCCCCCCCACCCAGTAACCCATTGTTGTCACATCCTCAGACGCATTGTCTGGCCGAACTCTATACACACACCTGGTATGATTGGACATTTCTAATTAACACAGGCAATCTAAATGTGGTTTTTAATCAGACAGGAGATGACAGAAACTACTTTTAATACAATGAGGGGCATTTCCTATCACCCGCCCCCCCCATTGAGGTAACATCCATATGCCAACATATGGTCAAATAAGAACCTTTTGTTAGGTGAACTTCCACAGCTGGGCAAGCTGTTGACTCCAAAAACATGCTCCTCAGATGACAGAGTCATCTAAAGACAAATCCCAGTCACATTAATAATAAAGCCTTGTAAAAGAAAGACATATACATCTTCATACAAATCTTATAAATATGGATTTGAAAAATCTCTACCACAATAGATGGTGTGAAACTTGATTGTACACGTGTCGATCCATCGACCTACTTGGGTACAACTAATATGCCCGATTTTAACATGCCATAATTGCCAGTGGCGATATCCGCTAGCAATAATCACTGTGTTCCCCTGTCAGGAATGGCTCTCCAGTCCCCCCCCCCTGCTGGGACATCAAACTAGCTCAGAGAGAAGGATTGAAATTGATGGGGGAATCTAGTGATTTTCTTTCCTGGAACCCGTGGTAAAAAACTCATCAGCAGTGGACCTCATCTGCCTCCTCTTTGAAGCTCGGCAAAGCCAAGGAAAGTTCATTGTGAACTTTTGTGACCTTAGATATGTTCTGGGAGCAAATGCTGCACTCGGCACTTTACAAGAGATGGAGTCTCTTAACATTTGTTCTGTGTTAAGGGTCAAGTTAGTGTCTTCATTGATAGTGTGGCCCATTGCATCCCTATAGGATTTAAAGAAGAATTGCTGCCAAAAACAACAGGAAAAAAAAAAGTCTAAAGATAAAATACCAATTACAGTATTTTACATGTGTCAAACACAAGGCCCGTGGGTCGAATCCAGCCCCCCAGGCTATTTCATGTGGCCCTCGCTTCTCTTGTGCATCTGCAACACCCGCTCATCTCTGCCCCCACGCAGCAGTTGGCACCAGAGAGAAGAACAGAACTCCTACAGATCCTGCACCTTTCTGTGTAGCCGCATCTGCCCCTTATCCTCCACCTTCCCTGGTCTCAGTATGGCTGACTCCAGCCTTCCTTCAGACTCTGAACTTCTTGCTCCCCAGCTCCGCCCCAGCTTCTTCCTGGTTGCAGCACAAGGTAAGTGGGGTGCACTATGATGTAAGGGAGGGTGGGGGACCCTTAACATCTGATGATGGGGGGCTCTTGACAGCTGTTGTAAGGGGTAATAGGAATCTCTGGACATCTAGCTTTACAGAAACAACTGGACCTCTGCCAGAAACCACAATGCTGATATGGCCTGTGATGAAATTGTGTTTGATGCACCTGCAGTATTTGCTGCAGTACTTTTTTCTGCTGTTAGCTGCCCTCTGTCTGATGGCCAGCATCATTCAACTTCCTTTGATTCCAGGTCATCCTTGACCTGTCCTAGCCTGTGATTGGATATTGGCGGGAGAAGCAGTGCAGTGATAAACTCAGCTATCCGTCACTCTGCCGTTTTTTTTTTCATTTCCTGTCTCCCCATCTCTAGAACAAAAAATTAGGGGAAATCTCTACAAGAGAGGAAATACCTTTCCTGATTGATCATGGCAGCCATACAACAGGTGGAAGCTCTACCTTTTCATCCCATATGACTGGTTAACCACTTCACCTCCGGAAGATTTACCCCACTTCATGTCCAGGCAATTATTTGCTTTTTGACATTGTATTACTTTAAAACACAATTGCGTGGTCATTCAATGCTGTGCACGAATGACATTTATAGCAGTTTCCCCCCTAAAATATAGCTTTCTTTTGGTGGTATTTTCTGGGCTATAAACACAACACAATACTAAAAAACAAAACAAAAATGTTTTTTTTTTTCTGGTATAAAAAATATCCCACACAAAATGAAAAACTCAAATCTCTTAATTCGTTTTGTCCAAAATGTATTCTGCTACATGTCTTTAGCAAAAAAAAAAAAATAACAAAAATATGGGATATATACTGGAATTTGTATTGAATTTTTTTAATACTAGAAACGGCAGTGATCAGATCAGAGGGACTGAGTGCAATATGACACTAACTAACACTTTGTGGGAACTAACTTACTACCATTGACCTCACCAGTGACATTATTACAGTGATCAGTGCTAATAATATGCACGGACACTGTATTAATGACACTTGGCATAAAAGGGTTAACATCTAGGGCGATCAAGGGGTTAAATATGTGCCTAACAATGTTTATGTGTTTACTATGTGCTGCTTTTACTGGGGATCTAGATCCTGATTAGCAGGAACTGAAAAACAAACTAGATCCCCTGTCACTGAACACATCTCAGTGGTATTTACCCTCACAGAGCTGTGTTCCGTGAGACTCAGCCAATTGCCTGGTCCCGTCGGTCAGTTGCTATCCTGGTCCCGGTAAACGGCCTATGCTGTGATGAATCACAGCACAGCCGGACGGCAGCACGTGCCCCCTATCCAGAAATGCAGCATCATGTGTGTGTATATATATATATATATATACGTGATTGTTCTGCACAGCCGGCCTGTACTGTCGCAGTATATGTACAGCGTGCGGTCAGAAAGTGTTTAAGAATAAAAGATTTTCCTTGGTTAAGAAAACTATTCTTTTTACTGTCGTTGCATAGGATTGGGCTTCCAGTGACCACAGATGGATCGAAATTCAGCTGCTTCCTGGCTTTAGATCCTATGTCATTCATAGAAGCTGTAAAACAGAATGGCGGAATTGGGAGGAAAGGGCCGGCATAGTCAGGTTCTATTGATGAGAACCTGTGACAGCCTTTAGTTGTATGCCTCTCCAGAAGAATACGGCGATGAGGGGGCAAGGAAGAAATCTCCTAATAGCAGAGCAATCAGCACAAGGGACACATCCTACTGACTGCAAGTTATGTTCTTTGTGCTGATTTTTCTGTTTTTGATTTTCACATCACTTAGACTTTATGTATTCTATGCTTGTAACTATGAAGTGCCCTGGGGTCAACACTGTATCCTGGCCTAGGCCAACAAGGCCTAGGGCAGCACTTTGCAGGGGGGCAGCACTGAAATAGTCCCTGCCGGCTTGCGCTACACTGTTAGTGTAGTGTCAGTCTTATGAGGCAGATTGGGCAGAAAAGCAAATTAATGTAGCGGCCGCACTGCTTCCGGTATGCGGTAGGCCGGCATTCCGCAACTGTGAAGGAGGGGGGGGGGGGGGGGGCAGTGCTTCTAATTTTGACTGTCCTATCATCCTGAACCACAAACCTTCCTCACTGTGCTATATGTTTTCTACTGTACCTTTGGCATGGTTATATCTTCTTAGTCCTCTCCATAAAATTATAAGAAATTTGTGCTTAATGTAGAACTATAGGCAACACTTTCATTTTCATTTTGGATAGAGTAGTGGAAGGCTATAGCCCCAGTCAGTTTATTTTTTACCATCCCTGTCCCATTACAGAGATTTCCCTTCACTTCCTGCCCCATAGCCAAACAGGAAGTGAGAGGAAATATATTCAAATTAAGGGACTCCATTGCCCCCCCCAACAGGCCCTCAGAACTAGTGTCCCCACTCGAAATTTTCAGGACGGGTCTTAAACAGCAAGAGGTGTGGCCTTGACAGGAAGGGGTGGGTCATATATAAATTGCATGAGTTTAGTCGGGCCTAGGGCAGCACAAAACCTAAATACACTACTGACTGGGGTGACAACAAATAGATAAGGGTAGAAACCTGCACCAGGGAAGCATAATTGTGAACAGGTTAGTATTCAATATCTCTTCCTGCCGTAATATGGCAGCATTCATGGGATTTAACCAGCACAAATGGAAGTAACTGGGAAAATATATTTTATGGATGGAGAAAGAAGAAGGAAAAGGAGAGTAATAGGGAAAAGTTGCAGGATAACGAAAAAGCCATGCCATGTTGTCAGGACACACTGACGTCTGAATAGGGTGGCTCCAGGATCACCAGAAAGTGGCTTTTTGATTAGATGTATAGAGGGAAAGACTAGGAAAGGCTGCACCTGACTAAAGACCATAAGAAATCATCCAGGTAAGGGAACAGAAAATCTACATTTGTTTTTCGACAGGGAAAGGTTTTTTTTTTTTGTTTTTTTTTCTTGAAAAAATTAATTTATAACACCAAAGACATTTTCTTTCAGGAAAGTTCCTTCACTCCCATTTTGAATGTTAAAAGCAAACTTCTGAGCAGTACTTTTAAATGACAATCATCATGTCATCGAATGTACTGATGAGAATTTTCATATGAAATATGTACGAATGCTCCTACAAATATTATTTCAAAATTATGGTATAGGGTTGTGAAGGATGAGAGGGATTTTAGCGGTGCCATTTAAACAAGTCATACAGAAAAGTCAAAACAAAATTATAAATATGAATATTTAATTTGTAATAGAAAAATAGAAGATAAAAACAGTAATGATCGACTAAGATTAACATGAGTTGTTACATAATCCCGACATGTTTCGGCAAATCGTTGCCTTCCTCAGGGGTGTGAGTCAATCAGTATGTTTTTGTACGATCCTGTAAGTCTAAACAAGAAGCAGAGCCAAAGTGCAGTAAATCGCAGCGCCAATCACAGCAACACTCCAACCTTAGTGCGGTTGCAGGGGGCTAATATTGCACACTAATTGGGATCATTTAAAAGTGCTAAATGGGTGGGTGCTGAATAAGCTGCCACTGAAGAAGACAATTAGCAGTGTGAGCATTGGATGATTTGCTCAATCCTAAAGCATCACACAGGACTTGTGAAAGGCAAGTCAAAGGAAAACCTTTAACAAGCAGAACCAATATACAGCACCTACCAGGCTCAACAGATGTTGAGCCTGGTGGGACCGCTATAATCCCTCTCATCCTTCACAACCCTATACCATAATTTTATAGGGATGAGGTGCCGGATCTAAAAGAGGACACACCAATCACTTCCATTCACAAATTATTTCAAAAATCTACTGTGTATGGCCAGCTTTAGAGTTAAGGAGTGACTGGATGTCATCGGGACAGGATGTTGAAGGAAATCACTGCTCAAAGGCTAAAAAAAGCAATAAAACCTTACAGGAATCCAAATGTTCTCCTTTCCAGTTAATTTTGAGAAAGCATTTGGTCTCTGACAGTCATTGATTCAGCAGCTAAACCACCGTTCGGAGCAGACCTTATGTTGTTTTCAAAACTTTAAATTCCCAAACTTTTTTGCCCAGGCCATCTTTTCCAGTCCAGCATCATCAAACCCTGAAGTGAACAACACCAGGAATAAAAAACGTTCAGGTGAATTCCAGTATCTGCATTTCTCTATAGCAGCCCTTCTCTCAACCTTTTTACCCCTGAGGAACACTTGAAATAATGTTCAGGTTCTCTGGGAACCTCTACTAAAGAAGGTACAACTCCGGGTACATTGGCATGATCAATCATTTGAAGAAAAAATAAAAGAATAATTACCCAACATATTTGACACCCAGAGCAGACCCTCTACAAAATAATTTTCAATAATATCCTCAAAATAAATAAGTGCAGAACAGAAATTAAGAGGGTAAAAACTATGATGTCCTCTAAAATTAGTGGTCAATGTGAAAGCCTCCTTACATTGGTGGTCAGTGTAGGTGGGAGATCAACCCACCTTTTTTCATTGCTCAAGGAACCCTTGGCAACCTCCGCAGGAACCCTAAGGGTTCTCTGGTTGAGAAACACTGCTCCATCCCGGTTCAGGAAAATTGCCTCCTTTCATTGATGGTCAGTGTAGGTGGGAGATCAATCCACCGTTGCTCATTGTTCCAGGAACCCCTGGAAACCTCAGGAGGAACCCTGGTTGAAAATACTGCTCTCCCCTTGTTGAGGGAAATATCTTCCTTGCATTGGTGGTCAGTGTAGGTGGGAAATCAAACCGCCTTTGCTCATTGCTCAAGGAACCCCTGGCAACCTTAGGAGGAACCCTAGAGCTCCATGGAACCCTGGTTGAGAAACACTGCTTTCCCCTGGTTGAGAAAAATGCCTCTTTGCTTAGTGATCAGTGTTAGGCCTCATACACATGACCGAGTTTCTCGGCAAAAAACAGCAAGGAACTTGCTGGGAGATATTTTTTTGTCGAGGAAACCGGTCGTGTGTACATTTTCGTAGAGGAAACTGTCGAGAAACTCGACGAGCCAAAAAGAGAGCAAGTTCTCTATTTCCTCGACGGGAATGGAGAAACTTGCCTTGTCGAGTTCCTCGACAGCCTAACAAGGAACTCGACAAGGAAACGATGTGTTTCACCCGTTGAGTTCCTCGGTCGCGTGTACGAGGCTTAAGTGGGAGATCAGCTCACCTTTACTCTTTGATCAAAGAACCCCTGGCAACCTCAGGAGTAACCCTAATGTTCCTTGAATCCCTGTTTGAGAGACACCACACTATAGCACCGCTCATTACTGCATAGGACTTTACAATTTGCTGAAAATGTCAATAGATATTCCGACACTTATTCATGTACTCCACTTCTGTTTCTTATCTCCATAGACAATGTAACCATTCATGAAATGGAAACACTTTATGTATCTTTTCCTGAGTTGCTGCAAATATTTGCTTTGTTATCAATCTGTCATTTATGACGGCACTGATAATCTGCTTGAAACTGTTTTATTGCCTTTTAAGTGACAATTAAAACATTACATTATACTACTAGGTAAAAATGAGCGGACTTTCCAGATAAAAAGATTAAGACAATGGAGAGGTTTGCCAGAGCGCTAGCGAGTTTTTGTAAAGTTTATCTTCTCACTTATAATATAGACTTGTAATGCAGTTGTGTAATTCAATTTGCCATTATGTTACATTATAGATATTCTAATATTAAAATATTCTAAATAAAGTTATTTTTTTTCTGCATAAATATCAAACATTTCAATAAGCAAGTTTTCATTTGTAGTTAAAGTGTTACTAAACCCACAACAGTAAAATCACTCTGTATATGCAGTAAAGCATGCTTGTTATAATCACTGTGGAACCTAAGGGGTTAATCCCCCACATTGTGTAAAAAGGATGTTTGTTCGAAATTTTGTACTAAAAATATAAAAACTCAATCAAAATTGTTAATTATATAAAACAAAAAAATCCTCTCCTTGTACTGTCCCCAATCTGTCTGCTGATAGAATAGAGCTTTGGAGGCACTCTGCACATGCTCAGTTTGGTGTGTATTGTAGAGAGTTTTTTTTTTTTGTGGGGTGAGGGTGCATGTGATTAGCACAGGGCCAATCAGCACTGCCCAGACACAGTTAGGGTCATGCAGATTCATAGGACAGTCAGAGGAGAATGAAAACTCTTCCTACAAGCATTACCAGTGCCTGGCGAGACACTGATAGAAGTAACTGCTATCTACTACTGATGAGAAAAGGTATTTGGCAGTTTATATTTACTAAAATAATTTAATTTCCATGGTCTGTGTACTATGGGAGACCAGATATAGGTTAAGTAACACTTTAGAGTTTTTAAAAAGGCCAAAATGCTTATTTTTTTTTTTTAAATGAAGAAGAAAAGTTCTAACACATTTCCTGTTCTAAGTTGACAGAGCTGCTTTTCCATAGATACAGTACAGTGAGCAGGGCCGGAGGGGAACTCATTTTCAGCCCTGGAGTTTCATGCCTTAGACCAGCCCACTTTAGTTCACGACTATTAAAATTATGTAATTAAAACCTCAAAATATAAGTTTGCAATGGCGCACTGTTCTCTACAGCCTGTAATTCATAGTATTTTTCAAAAAATATTTCCACACTGACATAACCTACATGCACTGACCTGACCCACTGACCTGACCTACATACACTGACCTGTCCTGCATACACTGACCTGTCCTGCATACACTGACTTGACTCACTGACCTGACCTGACCCACTGACCTGACCCACTGACCTGACTCACTGACCTGACCCACTGACCTGACCCACTGACCTGACTCACTGACATGACTCACTGACCTGACCCACTGACCTGACCCACTGACCTGACCCACTGACCTGACTCACTGACATGACTCACTGACCTGACCCACTGACCTGACCCACTGACCTGACCCACTGACCTGACTCACTGACCTGACTCACTGACATGACCCACTGACCTGACCCACTGACCTGACCTGAATATGAATTTTTCAAGAACAGACAGGTGAACAGAACAGGTGATCTTTTTTTAAATATTACTTGCAAAAGCTCTTCATATAGGTTCCTATATGAAGAGCTTTTTCAAGTAATATCATTTAAAAAAAGATCAGTAACAGCTCCACACAGTGCACTGACCTACCTTAGCAGCCTCAACCTTGGTGTGCGGTCACAGCAGGGCATGCACGGGCAGGCACTGTCAGTCAGAGAGGAGCCGAGGAGAGCCACCTGAGCGGGGATGTGGCGACGCGGCCAAATTGTAATTCCCGCCGTGGAGCCTGCAGCGCCTATGAATGATGTCACACGTCCCGCGTCCCGCCATTGGCGCTGCAGGCTCCAGAAGGCGGGGCAGCATCCGATCACATTGTTAGCCCCGAGCCGAGCGTCTGGGAGTCAGGACCAATCTGATGCCGAAAGTGGCCGAGTACGGCACTCGGCCGTACTCGGAGACACTCAGCGCTGGCGGCACTCAGCCGCACTTGACCACCTTCGGCATCATGTCCTGACTCCCAGACGCTGGGCTTGAGACTAACAATGTGATCGGATGGCATATTTCACCGGCCCGCAACCCGACCAGCCCACCGGGATACTTCCCGGTTCTCCCGATTGGCCAATCCGGGCCTGACAGTGAGTGAACATTGCCTTCCTTAGTGAAGCAGGAACACATATCCATGTCTTTAAGTATTAAAAGCACCTCCCCCATAGTTAGCAAACACTCCACTCCGTAGGCACACATTTAACCCTTCGATCGCCCCTGAAGTTTAATCCTTTCCCAGCCAGTGTTATTAGTACAGTGACAGTGCATATTTTTAGCACTGATAGGGCTGATCACTGCAATAATGTTACTGGTCCCCAAAAATGTGTCAAACGCGTCAGTTAGGTGTCCGATTTTTTCCACCACAATATCGCAGCCCCGCTATAAGTCGCTGATCACCGCCATTACTAGTAAAAAAACATTTTTAATAAAATATAAATATTCCATAGTTTGTAGACGCTATAACTTTTGCGAAAACCAATCAACATGTCCGGCTATCCCCTACTCTTGCTACCTTCAGGCGATCCCTGAAAACTCACCTCTTCAGGGAAGCCTATCACATCTCAAACTAATCTTTTACCACTTCCATCAGCTCATTCCCCACAGTTACAACCTTTTGTACCACCTGCCCACCCTATTAGATAGTAAGCTCTTCTGAGCAGGGCCCTCTTAATCCTCTTGTATTTTATTGAATTATAACTGTATTGTTTCCCTTTTATATTGTAAAGTGCTGCGTAAACTGTTGGCGCTATATAAATCCTGTATAATAATAATAATAATAATAATTTTCGCTTATTGGGATTTTTTTCCGAAAATATGTAGCACAATACATATTGGCCTACGTTTATGAAGAAATTAGATGTTTTACTTTTTTTTTATTGGCTGTGTTTTAGAGCAGAAAGTAAAACATACTGTTTTAGTTTTTTTCTAAATTGTTGGTCGTTCTATGCTTCTAGCGCAAAAAAATAAAAAATAAAAATACAACCAAAAGAAAGCTCTATTTGTGGGGAAAAGGACATCAATTTCATTTGGGTAGAGCTTTGCATGACCGCGCAAGTCAGTTAAAGCAACACAGTGCCGTATAACAAAAAATGGCCTGGTCAGGAAGGGGGGTAAACCTTCCGGAGCTGAAGTGGTTAAACGTTGACACATATGCAGGACCTGAGCACTGTGTACGTGTTGTACGCTGAAACTGAATGTAGGAAAGGCTACAAAGCAGATCTTTCTTTGTAGGTAAAATCTACACTGATTTACATAGCAAAATCTAGACACAAAAAAACATAAACTCAAGACTGGCAAGATGTTTCATACCCCCATCCATCCATCTTACTAATGTGATGGATTTGTCTGGCTCAAGGCTCCTGATTTAATTCACGTAGATACTAATTTAATAGTCACTTTTCCTACAAGTCCTCTTTTATAGTATGGAAGGTAAGTGTGTATTTTCATGCTGAATAATAAATGAAGTCGGGGTATTCTGTCTTTATCAGCCAGGTAGTGCTTGACACATTTGGTTCTCGATTCAATGGCTGACTCTGCAGGGTCTCCTTAATTAATAAGGTTTCTCTGTAGTGCTGCTGAATACCCCACCTGCAAAACAAAGTTAGATTTTGTTGTTTAGAGTCATGCATGAATGTTGTTTTGTTGTATATAAAGATAAATACGAAAACATAACAAATTTCCTCAGGAAAAAAGAAAAAAAAAAGATCATATATCAATACCTGAATATCCTTCAACAGGATGGCATTTAAAATATATTAATATATAATTAATATAATATATATTAATATATATATATAGCCAATCACTACAATTTTATATAAGCTTTAACAATTCAATGTCATTTTAAAACCAAATTTCAATACTTATCAATCCACCATCATTAAAATAATTCATGATGATCCCTCCATGAAAGTCCTTGTTTAACCACTTCAATACCGGGCACTTTCACCCCCTTCCTCCCCAGGCTAATTTTTAGCTTTCATTTTTTTTAAAACAGATAGAGGTTTCTTTTGGTGGTATTTAATCACCACTGGCTTTTTATTTTTTGCTAAACAAACTAAAAAAGCCCCAAAAAAAAGTTTTTCTTATTTTCTGTTATAAAATTTTGTAAATAAGTAATTTTTCTCCTTCACTGATGGGCACTGATGAGACTGCACTGACGGGCACTGGTGAGGCGGCACTAATATGCAGCACTGATGGGCACTGATAGGCGGCACTGGTAGGCACTGATATGCGGCACTGATATGTAGCACTGATAGGCACTGATAGGCGGCACTGATAGATGGCGCTGATAGGTGGCACTGATGAGGAGGCACTAATGGGCACTGACAGGCATCACTGATGGGCACTGAAAGGCAGCACCGATGGGCACTGATTGGCATCACTGATGGGCACTTATTGGTATCATTGGAGGGAACTGGTGAGCATCTGGTGAGCATCTGGTGAGCATGGTGAGCAAAGGTTTTAACCCTTTTTTGGCCACTAGCGAGGCTAGGTTAAAAGCGCCCCGAATACCCCCACAAATACAACGGTAAAGCACTGCTAAAAATAGCCGCGCTTTACCGCTGAGACCACGAATGCCCCAGTGTGAAAGGGGCCTTAGGTGTAAGGCCCCGTATACACGTCAGAGGAACTCGACGTGCCAAACACATCGAGTTCCTCGTCGAGTTCTGTGTTGAAGCCGCCGAGGATCTCAGCGAGCCAACTTTCCTCATTGAACAACGAGGAAATGGAGAACATGTTCTCTATTTGGCCCGACGAGTTCCTCGTCGGCTTCCTCGGTGAAAAGTGTACACACAACCGAGTTTCTCGGCAGAATCCAGCTCCGACCGAGTTTCTGGCTGAATTCTGTCGTGTGTACGGGGCCTGACAGAGTAAAGGGGGCTGAATATAAATACACGCCACACTTTTCAGATATTTTTTTTTAAGAATTTTTATCATTTTCCTTTCACTTCCCAATTATGTGCCACTTTGTGTTGGGCTATCACATAAAATCCCAATAAAATACATTTACGTTTTTGGTTGTAGCATAACAAAATATGAAAGATTTCAAGGAGTATGAATACTTTTTCGAGGCACTGTAGTTAATATAAGCATATAAGCATATAGGGGGGGGGGCGGGGCAGTTTTAGAACTAGTTAGATACAGTATATCCCAGAATTCTACTTTCAACGTCAACCCTTTTGATGTTTCTGGTCTATTGCTGTGGCCAGGCATATACTAAGTGAAGCAAGGCAAAAGCACACAGGTTGCCCCTATCCCGGTGTCCTTGTGGACTGACCCCTCTGTTCGAAGACAACAAGATTACTACTTCGTCTTCAGTAACAGCAGTTTTGTGTGAACTGGCAATTAATATTGTGCCCATGTCTTCATAGATCAACCTAATGAAATCAATGGTGTAATAAAATACTGTTCATCCAAAGAGGGCCTTCCCCAGGGTCTCTGTCCTATAATTAGTCTAAACTTAGTTATTGGTGCGGCTCCAGCACTCAGCTGTTAGGTAAGAACTATGTGTGTACCAGTCGTAGAATGACCGAGGGACAGGCTGTGCTTAGATGGGACCAAACAGAAGCATAACTGCTTGGGATAGAGCACCAGTCAGGTTTTTATTGGTGCCTGTGCCCCCATCCATTAGGACGATTCATCCTCTCTATTTGTCTTGTTTGCTTTTATCACTGAGGCCTCGTACACACGGCCGAGAAACTCGACGGGCAAAACACATAGTTTTGCTCGTCGAGTTCCTTGTGAAGCCGCCGAGGATCTCGCCGAGCCAACTTTTCCCATTGCCGTCGGGGAAAAAGAAGACATGCTTTCTTTTTGGCCCGACGAGATCCTCGGCGGTTTCCTCGTTGAAAAGTGTACACACGACCGGTTTCCTCGGCAAAAAAAAAACAAACAGCAAGCTTCTTGTGTACGAGGCCTCAGAGTGAAAGTGAAAGAAAACCCCACATTTTGGATTGTCACCAGACCAGGAATAGAGGAGAAATCTTCCAATGGGAACACTGATTTTGGTCATGATCAGGGATTCCCTCACTTGGGGGGTGGGGGATTCCTCTAACTTCCTGTTGTGGCTATGGGACAGGAAGTGAGGGGAGATCTCCCCAATGGGACACAGATGGCAAAAGAAAAACTACAAGGGTTATAATCCTCCCTTAATGCTGTCCAAAATGAAAGAAAAAAAACTTTGCCTTTAGTTCTACAAAGGTTTTATATTTACTATGCTCTTGTAGGGATTAAATGGGTTTTAAAGGCTCAAGTTTTTTTTTTACTTTCATACATTGTATGCATGAAGGTAAAAACCTTATTTGTGCAGCAGCTCCCTCATAATATTTATAATCAAGTATTCTTTATTATTTTTTTTTTTTTTATATAGTATTTGAATACAACGGTTGTTTAAAAAGCCTCAATACACCTTTTAGCTTATATAGTTCCTTCCACCATCCATTCCTATTTAATTTGTCTCTTTATTTATTATCTCCCGTAACGCTAAAGGCTATACCCATTTACATCTAACCAGGGCTTGCACATCTTTTCATATTTCTTTCAACTCCCCCGTTTGGGGATACAAACGTCTCCTTCCATATCGTATCATTAACAACCTTCATCCACTCTAGACTGGTCAGAGGAACTTGTGCCAATAACCTCTGTGCAATCAGGTTTCTTGTTTAAAACAGGCACCTTAAGGCCCCTTTCACACGGACGGATAGAATGGTGCTTTCACCTGCGGATTCTACCGCAGCTAGAAGCACACAATGCTTTCCTATGACACCCTTAGGTATGCTATGGATTTTAAGGGGAACCCCGTACGCCGAAATAACGGCGTGGGGGTCCCCCCAAAATCTATACCAGACCCTTATCGAGCACGCAGCCAGGTCGGTCAGGAAAGGGGGTGGGGACGAGCGAGCACCCCCCCTCCTGAACCGTACCAGGCCGCATGCCCTCAACATGGGGGGTAGGTGCTTTGGGGTAGGAGGGATCCCTGCGGCCCCCCCACCCCAAAGCACCGTGTCCCCATGTTGTCTCTTCCCAACAACCCTCGCCGTTGGTTTCGGGGTTTGCGGGCGGGAAGCTTATCGGAATCCGGGAGCCCCCTTTGTTCATTGGCTTTCGTAAATTATGCTCCATGTGTTTGTGACACCCCACCCTATTAATTAAATGGTGCTTACACAAAACCAACCTGGAAAAACTCACCTTGCTATAAGATATTGATTACAATAAGGAATAGAGTGAAAGTTCTGCACATGCTTTGGCAGTTATAGGAATGAGGACAGTGGGGTTGATTTACTAAAACTAGAGAGTGTAAAATCTGGTGCAGCTCTGCAGAGAAACCAATCGGCTTCTAACTTCAGCTTCTTCAATTAAGCTTTGACAAAATAAAAACTAGAAGCTGATTGGTTTCTATGCCGAGCTGCACCAGATTTTTCACTCTCCAATTTTAGTAAATCCCCCCATATTCTGTGGCTGAAAGGGTAGTCATTCTCTAAGAATATAACTGAATCACAGCATGCATAACGGCATTCTCCTTTACAGTTTATGTTTTTTGTTAGTCAGAGAGACAGAAAGCTGTTTCATTGGATTAATGATCATCTTATTTTCTTCCTTCTGAGTCTGTTGTACAATGCAGAATTCCCGCTGTCATGCAGATACTTTCTTTCCTTTTATAATATCAAACAATAATTCAATTGGAATGACAGTGACTCTGTGATGGATGCACTTTGTTAAATCACTTTAGCCATGGGATCCAGGATGGCTAAAGAGAAATGTTTTAATATGTGGCTTTTGTACCGTTTTAACAAATTACACTTTTTATTCCCTGGGCTTGTTTCGCAAGGCAGCAAGCAAAGTGTAGTAACCCGTAGCAACTGGTCAGCTGCTGCAAATGCAGCAGTTGGTGCAGTGACAGTAGGGTCTGCCCTTTTTCTATATGTATGCAGAATACAATGTTGCACTGGCTCTAGGGGTTCAATCTGCTAGCTGAAAGATTTATAGTGTAACTGAACTCAAAAAGTGAGGAGTGACTTTTTCTTTTCCAAGGAGAGGAGTTGCTTTTTTATAAAGATAAGTTGCGCTCATATAACGTGAGTGATCACAAATAGAAACAAAAGTACAATACTAATGAAGTGCAAAAATTCTAAGTGAAGAGACAATAAGTGAAAACTAAAAAGTCTACATGAAAAAGTCTATATCAGTGGTTCTCAACCTTACTAGTGCCGTGACCCCTTGATAAAATTTCCCATGTTGTGGGGACCCCCAAAAGTAAAATTATTTTTGTAGCGTGGGTTGTCTGCACACAAGGCAAGATAAGTAATTTGCGCCCCACGGACATTTATTTCAAATATTTTTTATTGAAATTTCAAAGTACAGTGTTACAAGTACAATAACAAAGTGTAAAATACTTCATAGAAATGGCAACGTACCTACAATGAGCATTAGACGGGTACTGAGTGCGCACCCAAGGTGCGCCCGGTTTGATTCGGTAAAACAATAGTAGCATATGAAGGAACAGAAACCAAACCAAAAGAAGGTCTCGGTGTTAACACTGTGTGCGTTGTGTCAAGAGCATAACACAGAGGGGGGGGGGGAGCAGGGGAGACAGGGAGTGGGAGAGTACAGGGCAAAAAGGGTGTGAAGGAAGGGGGGGGGAGGGAGGAGGGAGAGAGCACCAGTAAGGGTCTCATTATGGAACAAAGGTGTATCACTTGGTGTATGTGTTCGTGTACCAAAGGGTCCAAGGGTTCCAGAGGGCGAGCACTTTAGAATAATTGGATTTCCCCCGAGCTAAGATAGTTTCATATGTGTGATGGGTTTCCCCACGGACATTTAAAGCTCGCTGAGTCCCTTCCACTTGTACAGTAAAACCCCTTATGGTACATTTTGGGATGTATCACTCTTTTTTTGTTCTCCTTTCTTTCCCTTTTTTCTCTCTATCCTCATTTCTTCTTTTTTTCCCCCATCCCTCTCTCTATCTGTCTTTCTTGTTCTTTCTCTTATTCTTTGTTCCTCACCCCACTTTTGCTCTCCCTTCCATGTATTCTCTATTTTTATTCCTTCTCTTACTCCTTGGTGGGGGGGGAAGGGATGAGTGGCTGTGCTGGCGGGAAGTTGGGATGAGTGGCAGTGCTGATGGGGGGTGGGATCAGAGGCAGCACTGGGCTGAGTTCTGATCAGCCAACTTAGGTGCTCTTGATCAAGGTCGCCTATGCCGTAATCAGGAGATAGGATCTCCCCAGCCCCTCCCACTTCACATTCCTCACCAGTCAGCTGACCTCTAGTCTCTTCCCCCCACCAATGCCATGAACTGAATGGGCAGCTGTGAAAAGGCTGAGTGGGTGGCCACAGGCTCCAGGGACAGCCCAGCTGGGCTTCCGCAAAAAGGCTGGAAGAGTGGTGTGGGCTTCAGGAACAGCCCAGGATTTGGTGACCCCTGGCAAATTGCCATTCGACCCCCGAGGGGGACCCGACTCCCAGGTTGAGAACCACTGGTCTTTATGAAAAAACTCTTCATCAATAAAAGTGGAAAAAAATGGAAAAAAACAATTAAGTCCACATAACAGGAAGAAGACAATAGTGTGGAAAGTGATAATTTCAATGAGGTGACTTCTTCCACCTTCACCAAGAAAGAGAAGAAGAGGGGGGATTTCTTGAGTCGAAAGAACTGGTGAACCCCCTAGGGAGCAAGGTCATATACGCCAGCAGATTTAGCACTCTGCAGGGTCTAACGGTCCTCCGTATCCCTGGAACCCTCCAGATACAGCAAGAAATCCTCCACGATATCCTGATTGTAAATAGAAAGTCCGGTCTGGGGGGGCGCACTATCACAAAAAGTCACCAGTGCCAAAGGACAAAAACACTCCAATGTCGTAGTATCATTAACCTCCCTGGTGGTATGATTATGTCAGATTTTAGGTGCTGAAAGCGGGACCATTATTTTGCATGGAAATTTGGCGTTTTGTATTGTAGGCCTGTAATTCTTAGGAATAACTCACTTAAATCTGTCCAAACAAGAGTCTAGTAGACATCCCGGGTATGATAAAGTTTGAAAAACAAATTCATAAATTATAATATAATAAATAACTATAAATAATTATAACAAATAATAATATAATTATAATAAAAAAAATTCAATAAAGTAATTAAATCAAAATCACTGAAATTTGCTCAGTTGCAGAATTGTGGCTGTCATTACTTTTATTTTTTTATGACGAATTTCCCCACAAATCGCTATCGCTCAATTCTGCAAGTGATTCTAATTTATTATCGCTGTTTTCTAGTTTTTATTATATAAAAGTGCATGTAGGACACTGGGCAGACCACTAGGGACAAAGGGGTGTGTATTTTTTTCATACAGTACTGTAATCTATAAGATTACCGTATACTGTATGTACTGTGTTTATTTACTTTTTTGAACTTGGCGCGATCTCCGCCCCCGTGCGTCGTAATGTCACAGGGAACGGACCTGTGTGAATCGAGCGAGGACACCGCTCGATCACACAGCGGAGAGGCATCGCAGGATCCAGGGAAAGGGTAAGTAATTCCCTGCCTGTGGACACTGTGAGGCGATCCCGAGTCTGGCTCGGGGTTACCGCTTTTGGTTCGGAAATTCCACCCTGAGCCAGACTCTGGAATACCGACAGGGGGGGTTAAAAAGTGTGTAGCCTTTAGTGATAAAAACGAACGGCTACAACCGCATAACACATAGAAAAACTCAGCCGGCAAGCTCTAATAAAAAACACTTCTGGGGTCACGTGGGGCGTAATGACATTTATTATATTATATCATAGCTAGGGGGTGATCAAGGGGTTTACTGTGTGTTCCCTCACTGTGTTCTAACTGTGTGGGGATGGGACTAACTAGGAGAGATGACAGATTGCTGTTCCTACTTTGTAGAAACACACAATCTGTCTCCTCTCCTCTGACAGCACAGAGATTTGTGTGTTTACACACACAAATCCCCGTGCTGGCTCTCGTGCACACGATCGTGTGTGGCCGGCGGTGATTGTGCCTGCTGGCCATGAGCATTGGGTCCCCTGCTGTTCAGCCCTCTGGTGGCTCTCCTGGGCAAAGCCGTATATGTACAGGATTTTGTGCAGGAGAGCGATTCCGTTTTTTTGTCTAAGTATTTTTCTAGCAACAAAAATGATTTTAACTTGTAAACAACAAGTTTGAAAAATAGGCCCGGTCCTTAAGGAGTTAAATAACAAACATGCCTTTACTTACCTGCTCTGTGTAATGGTTTTGCACAGAGCAGCCCCAATCCTCTTCCTCTGGGGTCCCCCCACCTGTGCTTCAGGCCCATACTTTTCATTGGGGGCCCCCACGGAAAGCCGCTTTGCATGGGGGGGGGGGGGGGCTCCTGTGCGGGCTCGCTTCTGTGTTTCACAGCTGTGTCCATTGATACAGATAGTGGGACTTGTGCATAGAATGCATCAAGGTGAAAAACCTCAAGGCTTTACAACCACTTTAACAATGTCTCCTCATCCCTCCTGCTACCAAAGTTGACAACCTGTGTAAAAATAATGCATACACTTACCTATGTTCAGCCTGCTCTGTGCATTGAAAGCCACCCGCTGTGGTTTTCAAAGCACAGAGTGGGAAGCTCACAGTGTGCAGTGAAATCTGAATATATTACAGGAGAGGAGCCTGTATATATACAAGACTAAAGGTAAGGCAGGAGTTCAGATTTAAGAAGGGTGTAATTAAGAATTGTTAAAAAAAAATATATGAGTAATGCATATAGAAGAATAAAGCCTTTTCCAAATTATATATATATTTTTAAATTGTAATTTGTATTTTAGATTTATTTTTGCCCTGCCTAGATATTGGGTGTTCCAATCTTCGTTGTGTGTGCTCTGATGATAACACCATTTCAAAGCCGTTATCCGGTAGTTCATTCCACTTTGTTCTTTGTTTGCCAACTAATTATGACACATTAATGCAAAAGATAAACATAAATAGAGGATGATAAACTCGGTTTCAAGGAGGAATATATAGCACATTCGTATTCAACATCACACGGAGAAAGTTTAACAGATGCCAAATGATTACAGTGCCCTTTTCTCAGCAACTGATAGATTCGCATTTCAGGCATTTCCAAGAAACAGTAGTAAATGTATTTCCACTATTGCAGTCAAATTTGAGAATCCCCCATAGTATGTTTGTTATGTGCTCACATTCACACATCATACCTAAAATCTATTTTAAAATCCTTACTTTGTTTATTTTTTTTTAGTAGGTTTATACATTGGACTCTATAGACAGTTTGTATTGGTTATAAAAGCTTCCAATGTGCAATTAAAGTGGATGTAAACTCTCACATATATCAAAGGATGAGACTGGCCTCAGGTGATACACAGAGATTAAACAAATCCTCCTACATAAGTTGTGCCAATTTATCTACATCACTTTCACTGTTACATCCATTAAAAGTCCAGAAATTACACAGCATTTCTGAGCTTCAGAAGGCAGGGACAAAGATCTGATGGCACAGCAGAGAGCTGAGTGTAATATGAGATCTGAGTGGCAGGAATGTACACCCTCCCCCTATTCCCCCACACAATCCTATAGGGAAACATGCACAGCTGAGGATGTCAATCTCTTGCTGTGTGCTGGGGGAGCATCCAGGATTGCCTGGTGTTGGTCTTTGTCAACCTTTTAAACACGGAGGAATGGTTGAAATAATTTTCCAATCTCAGGGAACCCCTTCTAAAAATGACTATATTTACAACCATTAACTTTTTTCAGGGGTGCATCAGTTTAAGGTCACCCATGCTCCACCCCTTTTTAACAATGTCATGAAGAGGAGGGGCTTAGTCATTATCACATAAAGTGCAGGCCAGGGTTCCCAATACAGATCCCCTTTACAGCAGGCTAGGCCAGGGTCCCACATATAGATCCCCCTTTAGAGCAGGCCAGGGTAGGTCCCCCAATAGAAAAGATCCCCCTTTATTTAGTCTTCTTACTCATAACTTTTTTTAACCTGTATATAGAATAGAATCCCCAGGCTTTCCTGCAGCACCACACTCCATGCGCTCCGGCCTCTCCCCCTGCAAAGAATATAATATATTATATATTCTGTATATATATATTAGGGCTGTTACTGATCAAACATTTTCTGTTCGTTTTTTTTTTTTTATTGATTAATCGACTAATTTTGATTAATTATAAAGCACATACAGATCCAACTACTTTTAGCTGATCTCCTTGCAGGCTGATTCCCAGTGCAGCTACCAACCACTGGAAAAATGGATAGCAGGATACAAAAAACACACAAAGGCAGCGCTCGATGGGAATAGCATTAAAACTTGTATAGTCTTCAAGTAGGTAACCAAATAAATATTGCACTGGAGATAAAATCGATGTAGCTACATAAACTGTAAAAATGGTGCGAGTAATACCAAACGGTACCAAAAGCAGTCATAAAAACATGTAGCTAAGTATGATACTGGTACAAAAATGTGTACAACGATACCACTTCTGAATCCAGATGAGGTGAGGTTAACATCAGTCCGTCGGCATGTAGATGTCCCATGAAGGGAATTATCACAACTCCCAGTGGATGGTTGTAGAATCTCAGGTTGATAGAGGGAAGTGATAGAGGGAAGTGTAACAGCCCTTCCGCCGGCATGCAGATATGAAGGCACAGCAAAGGAGCCCTTCAGATGGACACAGCAATCCCCGCCGGTGTCCGTGACGTTACTGGATCTCTGATGGAACTCCCTGAAGGCCCAGAAGCCGGCGGAGAGGTGAGTACCAATCAAAAGAATTTTAATCGATCAAAAAGATTTTGATCGATCAAAAAAATTAAAGATTAATCGATTAATTAAAAGTTAATTTGCACAGCCCTAATATATATATATATATATATTCCACTCCATGAGTCCTCCTCCTCAGCTCAGGCTGCCTGCCTGTTCTTCAGGTTCTCTCTCCCGCTCTGTGCAACCGCTGTACAGCAGTCCCTTCCCCAGACAGTCCCACAAATCACTCCGCACGCAGACAGGACTCCACCTCCATTCCTTTTGAGTGGGCAGCGCCGGTTAAATCTACATCTCTCTCTACACAGTACACAGGAGGGACTGGAGCCGAGTGGCCGATCTGAGGCCTAAGCCATCGCATCAGGGGTGAGGGACGGTCTCAGTGAGTCAGAGAGCAGCAGACTCAGAAAAAAGTCTGTGGCAGACCCTGGAAGGTCACCAGGGCCAGACTGGGAATAAAAATCAGACCTGGAAAAACCTTATTATACCAGCCCAACAGCATAACATCATTATTTTCATGTGCATAAAAAAGGATAATGAAAAAAGTATAAAAGGTTTGGGACTTTATATGAGGCCAAATACATGTGCCTCCAATGAACTTTATTCCATAACATGACACATAATAACATAGTAACATATTGGCCTAGCAACATAATGTTTTTTCAATAATAACATCATAGAGCCATCAGATTTGTTGTGTGCCTCCACAATAAAAACCATAATTGAAATGGTAGGATCCAATAGAACATATTGTTGGTAACAGTTATTGAGGTATGAGAAAAAGTGGGCATCTAATAGCTCAATGCATTTTGTTGCTCGCGTGCCACTCTTCAGGAGCAGATGCAGCATAAATGTCTATAAAAATGTTAAAAAATAATATTAACTTGGGGGTAGTGTACAAAAGGTAGAATACAAGAGTAAGTCCCACGCTCATACTTACAAACCAACCATGAGTCTGGGCATGGGAAGGCGAGGGCCGGCTGGGCAGATCATCAGCCCCGGGAGCTGAGGCGATGATCCCCATGGCACATATGGAATTGGCCAATGGGGAAATCAGTCCCCGGGGATGAATAACCCATGGATAATAACAGGTAGTGAGGGCCATTTAAAGAAAGTCCATCTATGAAAATAAATATATATATACTGTATATATATATATATATATATATATATATATATATGTATATGTGTGTGTATATATAATGTAATGTAAAACATAGATATGTATATCGTAGTGACTACTTGCTTAGTACAGGGTGTGCTGATATGTAACCAAGTGGTGATAAATAAATAATTAAAGTGACGAGACCTGGACAGGCATCAAGCTGATAAATTATGGAAATAAAATAATGTACCCAAACCAGGGGGGAATACTAGTGTGAGGAATAGAAAGAGCCACCATCAATGCAATATATAGAGAAAAATACCAAAATATAAACAAAATACACTACCAGAATGGTACCTAGATCGCCTATGTGTATACTTCGATCCAAATGGTACACAGTATCCACAGGAACGTTACCCCAGGGAGTGTCTCGTTGGAAAAGATGGAGTATACAGTATATACCGTTTACTACCGCTTTAACTGTACTTGCCTAGCTAGTGATTTTGTGTAGTGTGGGAGGTGCTTTTACCAGACAAAGGCATGGATCCATGTCCCTGCTATGCAGAAACACAAGATCCATGCCTTCTCTAATGACAGAATGGTGATCTGCCTTATTTACATAGGCAGACCATCGTTCTCCCTCAGTACCGAAGGATCAGTGGGTAAACGTTGAGTCAGCAATACCTGCTGATCGGCTCCCACTGTGTATAATCACAGCGGGAGTGGGCCGGCAGCAGGACGTGCATGCATGCCCCCCTACCCAGAAGTACTAGGTACATGATCCTGCGCAGCAGTGTCACTTTGCTGCTGTATATGGAAGCTATGCGGTCGGCAAGTGGTTAACTCTTTCCTGTCATGGTCGGAAGTTCAGGGAAGCAGCACTGAGAGATCAGGAGCCAGCAGCAAGTGCTGGGGTAAGAATTTTAACAAATAGCGTACTGAGGAATGTTTATTTTATTGTGCTCAATACAGTAAGATAAAATACGCCATGGGGTTTAAAATTACCTTAACCTCCTCCTTTCTTGCATGCCATTAAACTAATATTAATGATTGAATTATAGACTGTACTTTCCTTTAAAAACAAAGCTGGTAAATACAATTATTCTTTATTACTTCTCTCTATTCTAGCCTCTCATACTTGTGTATGTTAATAACACTATATTGCGGTTATTATTAAAGTAGAATGTTACAGATATTTTTTGATGGCATGTTGATCTCTCAGGGGGAAAATGTTATCGCTATATCGATGATAAACTATTTCAGCTTCTTGCTGGTGCCTCTTCTGTTTGCTTTGGAAATGGATGAAATTTCCATAACCGCTGAACATTGCCTATGATTAGGTTGAGACATGTAATATCAGGAATCAGTAATAGTGTTTAGAATTGCAGTCTATCTAGTCAAAAAGATTCATCGCTATATTACAAAACCTGCTCATTCAATGTTTCTGATGATAGGGGAGATTACTACATTTTATCCGGTGTCATCAGTTAGAGGTAACAAACAGAGATTTCTGGAAACAAATACAATAACAGGAGGCCGTATTTTTGGAAACTGATGAGCCAAATGAAACCTGGTTTTGTGGCCATTCCGAGTATTTTATGCATTGGGACGGCTGTAAAGTATATTTTATTGGGAAATTCAAGGAAGCAAATTGGCCTTAAGAGGGGGCATGTTCTGCAATGAGAGAGAATGGAAAATTTCAGTGAACAACCACACTTGTACCACTGAAGACCAAATGTAGCACAGTGTTGCCAACCGTCAGTATTTTTACTGGCAGCCTCATGTTGAGGGCATGTGGCCTGGTATGTTTTAGGAGGGGAAGGGGGGGGGCGCTCGCTCGTCCCCTCCCTTTCCTGACCTGCCGAGCTGCATACTCAGATAAGGGTCTGGTAAGGATTTTCTGGAGGACCCCACACCAACCATTTTTGAAAAACAAAAATTGGCACGGGGGTTCCTCTTAAAATTCATACCAGACCAGTATAAATTGGGGGGTCCCCACACGTTTTTTTTCTTAATTTTCAATTGCCGCCATGTTTTCTTTACATTCAGCTGTCAGTCATCCATTGTAAGCAACCAGCTTTTGGGGGGGGGCACACTGTTTCTGACAAGTACCGCATGCTATACTACCAGCAAAACCTTGGTAATAAATATTACATTTTTCTCCGTTTCTGTTTACTGTGAATTGGACTTAAGAGATTACTGGGTGGTATTTTGGCAATATTTTCCAGCACATTTTTAATTTTGCAGTAAATGCTACATAATCATTATTTATTTTTATTTTTTTTGTGTGAATTTACTTTTTTTTTTGCTACATGCAATACTTTATGCAAATGAGGCATGTGACCGTGTTATCGCAGTAAACGTTAGTGAATTGATCCCATAGTCCAGTGATGGCACACCTTGGCACCCCAGGTGTTTTGGAACTACATTTCCCATGATGCTCATGCACTCTGCAGTGTAGTTGAGCATCATGGGTAATGTAGTTCCAAAACATCTGGGGTGCCAAGGTTTGCCATCACTGCTGTAGTCCCTTATCATCCCCTCAATAGTTTACATACTATCGATGTTAGACTGACTGGCCTGTAGTTTCCAGGAATATATCTCTGCCCTTTTTTGAATATTGGTACCATGTGGGCTTTTTGACAATCAGCTAGTATCAGGATTCAAGGGTTTAAGCCATCCGGTTCTGATGATTTATTTGTGTTAAGATTTTTTAGTCTTTTTTGGACACAGGCTTGTTAGCTACAAAGGTACAGTACATCCTGTGACGTTTTACTGACAATACAGTGATGGTTGTTATACCCCTCCTTTTCCTGTGTAAAAAATTAGGCGCATAATGCATTTAGTACAGTTGCTTTCTCCTTGTCATTTGTAACCAACTTCCCTTTATCATCCTTTATGTGGCCAATATGCTCTTACCCCACTTTTTTTTACTGTTAATATATTTAAACCATATATACAATTTACTAAGGAACTTAAAGAAGTATCACATACATTTTTAAAAACAGTGTGTACAAAAAAAAGAGTTTAGTTATTAAACTATTCATTTATGGTTTACAACAGCTTGTGAACATTTAGCTCAGCATTAAATTATTTTATGGTTACGGTATATAGTTAACCAGGTATATAAATAATAATGTGTGCTGGTGCCTTACTACCTTAAACCAGGTGGGATAAGGTTCAGAAAGTTTAGCTTTGTTAAGAATTATGAATTGTAAAACCAGAGCATAGAGTGAACCTGTGACCAGGCTATAAAGAGTAATGTGTTTACGTATTGTATTCTTAAAGGGGTTGTAAAGGTTCGTTTTTTTTTTTTTCCACCTTAATGCATCCTATACATTAAGGTGAAAAAAAAACCTGGCAATGACGGCCCCTCCAGCCCCTCTGTTTTACTTACCTGATCCCCGAATCTGCTGTGCGTCCCCTGGCGTCCTCTTCTCCTCGGAGTCTGGCCGTCGATTGGCTAGATTGATAGCAGCGCTGCTGTCAATCACATGCAATGAGGCGGCACGCCGAGGGGCTGGGCCGCGTGATACAGTCAGCGGCTGTGGCCGCCGGCTGTATTACGGGAGTACGCCCACAAGCTAACACCCTTGGGAGAGCACTTCCCATGAAGGGGGTTAGCTGATGCGGGGAGGAGCCAAGACAGCCACAGAGGGACCCCCGAAGACCAGGATCAGGGCCACTGTGTGCAAAACGAGCTGCACAGTAGAGGTAAGTATAACATGTTTGTTATTTTTTTTAAATGGGAACCTTTAGTGTCCCTTTAACAAGCAGTACATAAGCTTTAAAAGAAAAAAAAAAAACAAGTCTTTGCTGACCTTTGTAGCTGTAATCACTGTGGAGCAGTTTATCCTCAAAAATGCTGTTGTCCGCTAACCCTGCTCCCCTTCCAGTTGCAACTCAGCAGCTCACCTCCCTCTGCTCCCCCTTACAGCAGTGACCCAGCAGCTCAGCTCCCTTTGCTCTCCACTTCTAGCAGTGACATACAAGTTTATCACTCCCTGCTTTCTTCTCCTATTATTAACTGACATCTCAGCTCACTTTGCTGCTCCACCCAGCAGTGATTCAACATCTCAATTCCTCACTTTCCCTAGCAATGATTTGACAGCCTTTCATCCCTCTCTTAAAGGAGAACTAGGGCCAAAGCTCTTTTGGCCCTACTTCTCATGTGTGTCACAGTAGTGTACTTAGTTCTGCACTCTGTGACCCATATTAGCAGGTCCAGGTTATAAAGAGACCTTGACTTTAATGTCAGGATCCACCCAAATGCCTAGAGCAGCACCTCGCGTGGCCTCTCAGCGAGCCTCTAAGTGCATGAGCCAGCCGATCCTGCCCCCGACAGTCACTGGCTCTCTGCTCACGTGTGACAGAGAACTGAGTGATCAACTGTCTTTAATATCGCTCAGTTCTCGATGTAGAAGCGGTAGGGGACAGATGCAGCTACCAGGAGATTTTGGAGCACTTCATGCTTCCTTCCACAGACAAACTCTATGGGGATGCTGACTTCATTTTCCAGCAGGACTTGGCACCTGCCCACACTGCCAAAGGCATCAAAACCTGGTTCAATGACCATTGGATTACTGTGCTTGATTGGCCAGCAAACTCGCCTGACCTGAACTCCATAGAGAATCTATGGGGCATTGACAAGAGAAAGATGATAGACATGAGACCGAACAACATCCTGGTCTTCCATAACACCTCAGCAGTGCCACAGGCTGATCGCTTCCATGCCACTCTGCACTGAGGCAGAAATTGCTGCAAAAGGGACCCAAACCAAGTACTGAGTACATCTGCAGGTTTCTACTTTTCTACTCTTCTAAACTTAGAACATATGTACATGTTTCTACATTTTAATAAACGTCCACAAACCATATTATAGAAGTCACATTTCTCTTGACACCAGGCACTCCTTTCTTTTTTATCTAAGTCTACTATCTACAAGACCTATCTTAAGGTCGCACAGAAAAGGGAGCAGCCCAATCCCTAAGTGGGCCCATTGCCACCATCCATCACTGGGCACTATCCGCCGGAAGACATTCCTTTCTTTTTGCCCACATGTATACTCACTCAGGACCAGTGACCAATCTGGTCAGTCCTGCACAGTCTCCAACACCATGGAAAAGTGCTGCTGCTAATTACCAAAAGGGATGCAGGCCCCCTTTTTAATTAGGACCAATCGGTTCTCTGTTCTGCCATGGCTGGGATAGGCAGCATGGACAACAGGAAAGAAAGAGCTGCATGCTCCGATCCCTTTGCCCATCCTTACACCCTGTTCAGTTCGAAGCAGAGGGAGGAGGATGGGTTTTAACCCTGCAGGCTCTCTTTGTGTAGTGTAATCACTATAGGGCAGAGAGAGGGATGTGAGCTGGCTATTGATAGCTCAAATCCAGTAACGACAAAGTCACACCTGGTGGAAAGCTGCAGCAGTTTTCTATATAGAAAGCTGGTGCATTCCCTCTGTAGCGCACCCCTTAGGGAGCGGCAAGTAACTGGCATCCCCCATCCTGCACAGCCAGGCACAACAAATCTTCACAGGCACTCCAGATTCAGAGAACAGTCCGTGACTTTGTTCTTTTTAATTTATTGAGGGTAATAATTAGGATAGGGATGGGAGGTTATGGGATGCCCGTTTGTTTTCATCTTCCTATATACAGTCTCTATATACATCTCCTCTTCTTCCTCCAGTACACACTTGCTTGCAGAACCTAGCTGGAACACTGACAATACCTGACAGTCAGATGAAGCAATGGCCCATTACAGGAAGGAACCCGAGGTCCCTTAGATGTGGAGTAGAATCTCAGTGTCCAGCTTTCATCACTCCTGTGGCTACTGATCCCAGTGCCACCTCTTACGCCACCTGGCTGCAGCTGCCCCTTTCACTAGCCCTCCAGGCTAACTTTTCCCCACAGTCCTCCAGACTGACACTCACCAGCCCACACGGCTGACTCTCAGGAGATCTCCCAGACGTGCTGACCTGCTCCTGCTGTCCTCTCTCATTGCTCTTATGCCTCCAGGAAGTGCTTTGTGCACTGGTACAAATCATTTGGTGGAGGGGGGATTATGGTGTGGGGTTGTTATTATGAGTTTGGCTTGGCACAAAGCAAAGTCCATAAAAACATGGATGAGCGAGTCTGGGGTGGAGGAACTTGACTGGCCTGCACAGAGTCTGGAACTCAACCCGATAGAACACCTTTGGGATGCATTAGAGCAGAGACTTTCGAGCCAGGTCTTCTTATCCAACATCAGTGCCTGACTTCACAGTTTTGCTTCTGAAAGAATGGTCAAAATTCCCATAGACACACTCCTAAACAATATGGACAGCTTTCCCAGAAGAGTTAAAGCTGTTATATCTGCAAAGAGTGGGCCGACTCAATATTGAACCCTACGGACTAAGATTGGGATTCCGTTAAAGTTCATGTGAATCTAAAGGCCCTTTTGGTAATATAGTGTATCTTAGTAGAAAATGAAAGAATACCTTTTCTGACCTTTTAAAAAATACTAATCAACTGATGTATACTGCGCTCAGTCACCTTGACGTAGAGGACAGGGTGGGCACAGACACAACTTCTTGAGCATTTCAGGTCCTGGACTTTGTATTACATTTTCTCCCATTGCAAGGAAAAGAGGCAAATCATGAAAACAGCTCGTATTTGCTAACAGCTCACGATTTAATATAATGTCCTGTTTTTATTTAATCACACTGGAGTTTTTCTTTAAATGTAGATAACAGTTCCTACAAGCATGCATTTAAATGTATAGCACGCTGTCGCAGTGTAAACTTGCCTGTACATGCCGTGCGCAGGACGGAGAGTCACAACCGCTTTCTTTGTCACTTGGCACTCAGACAAAAGTGACAGGCTTGGCATCCTTTATCGAATGAACTGGTGTATCTATTTTTGTGAGCCGTGTCATTGGTAGAAAAATGCAAGTCCCTCTACAATTATAGGGCATGACCAGGAGGAGGGCAGAGCAGTCAGTTTGGCTTGGTCTCTCCCCAGTTAATTGAAATTCTAGTCCATCCGATTCAGATAGGAAGTGATGTGAAGATGTTGGAAAAATCTGAGCTAAATTGATTTTCTTTTTTGCCGTAGTCTAGGAAGGACAAATGCTCTTTTATTTATCAGGAGACAAGGATGTACGGCCTGAAACCTAAGCGTCATTTTTCATTATTTACAGTTTTGTAGGGGATTTAAGCAATAGAAGAAAAGTTTAAACTGTTTTAGGAATTTTTTATTTTATTGAAGGGCATGCATATATATATATATACAGTATGTACTATAAGCCTTGTTCACTTGCCTTGCCCTCCGGAAGACATTACCAGCTTCCTGACCAGGCCATTTTTTGCGTTACTTTTAGCCCAGGTTCAGACTGATGCAGGTTTAAAATTGTTCAGTTTTCAGTGGAATTCAAACCAGCAATGCAACCGACTTCTGGGGGTGATTTGACAGACATCTGTGCGGGTTCCTGCACAGATATCTATTAAAATCACCCCTGAAGTCACCAAAAGTAGTACAGAAATTACTTTTGGGAATCATTGCAGCGTTGCGCCCATTCGGATGGTGCCATTGCTGGCAATAGCTGTGAATTTGGCATATGTCAAATCGCAGGGCAAATCGCCCCAATGTGGACGTGGGCTACATGACAATTGCGTGGGCATACAACACTGTATCCAAACAAAATTTATATAATTTTTTTCACACAAATAGAGCTTTCTTTTGGTGGTATTTGATCACCTCTGGGTTTTTATTTTTTTTATCAAATACACAAAAAAGACTGAGCATTTTGAAAGAAAACCCAACATTTGAGAAAAGAAAAGAATGACCTGACATAGCCACAGCAACAAACCTCCATCCCTAGGATCATGGATAAAAATAAACAAGTGGGACTTTAAATGAGGTGTGCTACTGCTAGAAAAACAAATGTATGGAATGTATATATATATATATATATATATATATATATATATATATATATATATATATATATATATATATATACTGTGTTTCCCCGAAAATAAGTCTGGGTCCTATATTAATTTTGGTAACAAAAGACACAGTAGGGCTTATTTTTTGGGTAGGTCTTACCATGTAATGTGCTGTCTTCTCTCCCCCTCTCTCTCCCTGCCTGTCAGAAATCCCCAGTGTGAACTAAGTTAAAATCCTTGTAAAATCCTATAATCCACTCTATTACAGTAGTATATAAGATACAATGTGTGTGTTTTGGTAATATAATTGTGGCAAATACCTTCGTTATAGCGCCGCTCTGTGCGTCTGTGACCTGCCGGAGTTCTCTTCCCCACAATTATATTACAGAAACGCACACATTGTACATTATGTACTACTGTAATAGAGTGGATTACAGGATTTTTCAAGCATTTTAAACTAGGGCTTATTTTCGGGGTAGGGCTTATATTACAGCCCTCCTGGAAAATAACGCTAGGTCTTATTTTCGGGGAAACACAGTATATAATAAAACCTTTATTTTGTCTGACACAGCTCCTTGGGTAGAGCTGCATGCCATGGTTTACAAGCATAAATACAACCATATACAATGAGTTGGCAAAGAAAATAACTACACATTTACCAAATGTACATATAAACTGACATAGCATGATTATATATATATATATATATATATACTTAGACACATAACTGCATGTTGAATGTTTAGAGTATGTGCTGAACTGTCTTGGCATCCCAATAATGTATACTCACAGATCAGAGAATGGCATTGAAACCAACAATATGTTTTACTCTCTGCTATAAAACATATCCAATATATATATATATTTTTTTTATCAAATTTTTATTCGATATGTTTTATAGCAGACAGTAAAACAATATTGTATTCTGCTACATATTTTTGGTAAAAAAAATGTATTAATAAATGTATATTGATTGGTTTGTGCAAAACCAGGGATATGCAATTAGCGGACCTCCAGCTGTTGCAAAACTACAAGTCCCATCATGCTTCTGCCTCTGGGTGCCATGCTTGCGGCTGTCAGAGTCTTGCTATGCCTCATGGGATTTGTAGTTCTGCAACATCTGGAGGTCCGCTAATTGCATATCCCTCCCCGGTATATAGACTGGATTTTGTATTTATTTGTTATTTTTTATACTAGTAATGGTGGCGATCAGTGGCTTATAGCGGGACTGTAATAGTGTGAAGGGTGATCTGAGTGAGAACAGAATAACTGTCACGGACATCTCTAGTGACACAAATTCAGTGCTAATAATGACACTGTAGGAAGGGACTAACATCTGGGGCAATCAAAGGGTTAAATGTGTCTAACAGTGCATTTACTGTGCTGTTTTTACTATGGGGATGTGCCAGTTTTTATTACCTGCCTTGCAGGGAAACAAAAAACGACTCACCCCCACTGTCAGAACAGAGCTGTGTGATGTTTACATTCACAGAGCTCTGTCCTGTCATCCTCTTCACCAATCAGTGGGTGCCGGTGGTCAATCATTGGCCGGGACTTACTATTCAGCTTGTGCTGTGACTAATCACAGCAAAGGTATAATAACGTTTTGCTGACTGCGTAACACATACAGGTGCATCTCATAAAATTTGAATATCATCAAAAAGTTTATTTATTTCAGTAATTCAATTCAAAAAGTTAAACTCATATATTTTAAATAGATGTGTTACACACAGAGTGATATATTTCAAGAATTTCTTTCTTTTAATTTTGATGATCATGACTGTGACAGCTAGAGAAAATCCAAAATTCAGTATCTCAGAAATTAGACTTTTACATAAGACCAATAAAAAAAAAAAAAAAAAAAAAAGGATTTTTAATACAGAAATGTTGGCTTGAAAAGCATGTTTATGTAGAGTATAGTATGCACTCAGTACTTGGTCGGGGCTCCTTTTGCATGAATTGCTGCATCAATGTGTAATGGAGGCGATCAGCCTGTGGCACTGCTGAGGTGTTATGGAAGCCCAGGTTGCTTTGATATCGGCCCTCAGCTCGTCTGCGTTGGGTCTGGTGTCTCTCATCTTCCTTTTGATATTACTCCACAGATTCTCTATGGGGTTTAGGTCAAGCAAGTTTGCTTGCCAATTAAGCACAGTGATACCATGATCTTAAAACCAGGTGTTGGTACTTTTGGCAGTGTGGGCAGATGCCAAGTTCTCTTGGAAAATGAAATCAACATCTCCATAAAGCTGGACAGCAGAGGGAAGCATGACGTGCTCTAGAATTTCCTAGTAGAGGGCTGCGTTAACTTTGGACTTGATAAAACAAAGTGGACCAACATCAGAATATGACATGGCTCCCGAAATCATCTGCACATATGCGTTCACGTCAGCCTGAGGTTTTATGCTGAAAGTGTTTGAATACAGCACTTTTTATATTGTTTTACTCCAAAATAAATAAATAAAAAATTAATGACTAAACCAAATCTGTGATGTTTATGATTTATATTAACTACAGGAGAAATAAAACATGACTCAGTTTTATAATGTTGCCCCATGGGTATTTTTAACAAGACCAGGTACTTTTGTTTTATCCTAAATCCAAAGATTTCTACAGGTGGAAATCAGTCACATATAAAAGACTATGAGGTTTTCCTACTCATCTATTTGCTTCTGATGTTTAATATCTGTCCAGCTTTTCAGTCTCTCCTTTGATCATTTATAGTTTCATACAAACAACTGTTACTTAAAGTGGTTCTAAAGGCTGAAGGTTTTTTACCTTCCCGTATTCTACGCAGGAAGGTAAAAAACCTTCTGTGTGCAGCGCCCCCAGCCCCCCCAATCCCTACCTGAGCCCCCTCCAATCCAGCGATGTTCACCAAAGCCTCGGCTGTCCTGGCACTCTCCCCCCTCGGCTCCCACTGCTGTCAATCACACCCCCTGAGCCAATGAGGAGAGAGTGGGGTGGGGGAGCGGGGCGGAGCCGTGGCTCTATGGGCCAGATTCACAAAAGAGATACGACGGAGTATCTCAGATACTCCGTCGTATCTCTCAGAGTATCTATGCGACTGATTCATAGAATCAGTTACGCATAGATATCCCTTAGATCCGACAGGTGTAATGGACTTACACTGTCGGATCTTAGGATGCAATACCGCGACCGCCGCTGGGGGGAGTTTGCGTCGTAAACCAGCGCCGGGTATGCTAATTAGGAGTTACGGTGATCCACGAAGGTTTTTTCCGTCGTTACGTCGTCGCAAGTGTTAGATTTCCGTCGCAAAGATAGGGCACCTTTAATATGGTGTAAAAGTACTCCACCATGTTAAAGTATGCCCGTCTTTCCCGCGTCGCTTTTAATTTTTTTTTCAATTTTTTCTTTTTCCCGGCTTAAGTACTTTGAGCATGTCGCGATTCTCAAAACGACGGCGCGTCGTAATTTCGCGCAAAGCACGTCGGGAAATTTGCGACGGGAGCATGCGTAGTACGTCCGGCGCGGGAGCGCGCCTAATTTAAATGGTACCCGCCCCATTTGAATTGGGCTGCCTTGCGCCGGACATGTTTACGATACACCGCCGCAAATTTCCAGGTAAGTGCTTTGTGGATCGGGCACTAAATCTGGAAACTTGCGGCGGTGTAACGTAAACGGGTTACGTTACGCTGCGCCGCAGCTACGTGAATCTGGCCCTATGTGTCTAAAGCCGTGTACACACAATTGGTTTGTCCGATGAATTGGTGTTAAAAAATAGAACATGTTTTAAATTTTTCCTATGGAAAAAAAAACGATAGAAAAATCTGACCGTCTGTGTGGAACTCCATCGGATAAAAATCCACGCATGCTCAGAATCAAGCTCGGAAGCATTGACCTTTTTTTCAGGTCGTCGTAGTGTTTTACGTCACCGCGTTTTGCCACGGTCGGATTTTTGACTGATGGTGTGTAGGCAAGACTGATGAAAGTCAGCTTCCTCGGATATCCAACGAAAAAATCCAACGGACTAGATTCCATCAGATATCCGATCGTGTGTACGGGGCTTTATGGATGCATAGGACAGTGGCTCAGGAGCTAGCATGCAACGGTGCCCCCAGGGCAATTGTCTTTCTCTGGGGACACTGCTCGAGGGGGAGGAGCCAGGAGCGCCAGCCGGGGCACTATGAAAAGAAGAGGTTCAAAAGCACTGCACAGAGCAGGTAAGTATAACATGTTTGTTAATTAAAAAAAAGAACAAAGCTTTAAAACCACTTTAGAGTGGTATAAAACCCAAAAGCAAACATTTATGGGTTGATACTCCTCTGTTTTGTAACTACCAGGGCTAGGGGACCAATATGTGCCTGCCTTTTTCTATTGCATGCCAATCCGATGCTGGATGTTTTTGTTCCAGGCGTAAAGCTTCAAAGGCCAATCGCATTTGAGACCATAGAACAGTTTCATGTTTATTATCCTAATTGTCCATGATCTCTCATAATTGTACATTACCATCTCATCCTACATTTCTAATTCTGTGAACTATTTGTTTTATGATTTCATCATCTGTTATATGGGTTAGACTGTATAAATTAATGTTTTTATATATTCTTTATATCTGCATGGCTTCTGGCATAATAAAGGCTCTACAGTGGAAGGAATAATTATCTTTATTCATGGAAATGGTGGTAGTTACCCTATTAAACATCGCTAATCATTTCAGATTATGGACCCAAATGCACTTGACCTTCCTAATTCCCAGTGGACTTATCAAGGTCCTCGTTTTACTTTACTTTTGGACGTCTGTGGCTTCATTATAGGCCAAACATGAGCGAGAGAGAGAGAGAAAGAAGCTGAAAAAGGTAGCGGATATCGCCCTATATTTTACTATTAGTCAATCAACCTTTGATTTATATTACACCAGTCTGGCAAGCCACTCACGGCGCATAACAAAATATAAAACAGCGTAATATATAACACTGTGAAAGACACAAGAGCGAAGAGTAACAATAAAACCCGCCCTGGGAATCAGACACATAACTCAAAGTCTTTGCAACAGCATATTAATTAAAAACAATCAAAATCTCTCTTAACTGGAAAAGACTTTAATGCTTGCCGCATAGCGCTGACTTAGAAGATTCACTGCGGGCTCCGCAGCGTAATCTGGGATAAATTTAGGGAACCGTAAAAGGCATGCGTGCGCCAAAAACACATCATTTCGCTGGATACACCGCCATAAATAATGTTGGGGATTTTTCTGTTATCAAATAGTATGTAGAATTTGGACAGCTTTAGAAGGCAAATAAAAATGTGCGCTTGAAGGATCAGCTTAGCTCAGATAAAAATCAACAGTAAGTTAGCAATTTAGAAAACATCTAACCAGAGTGTTAAGCTGACTGTAGACATCAGAGAAATGTTGGACATGTGCCCAATTCAACCATACGAATTGGGCAGCTTAAAGCATAAACAAGTTCAATATTTCCTGAATATTTCCACAAAATTTAGGAGAAAATTGTGAGATTTTGATCAAATTTTGATATTTTGGACAAATTTATCTAAGTCAATCGAGTAGATGAGATTAATAGACTAAACTCCCTAATTTTTTTTTTTTTTTTATGGGGTCCCAGCAGATTAATGCAGTAACGTGCTAGCATGCACCACATATTATTAGTATATTATGGCAGACTTACCTGTCAAATGAAGCTCTCCAGTGCTGTGGTGTCAGAGCTCCAGCTGGTCATAGAAAGATGAGTCTACCCATTTTTTATTTTTTTTATCCATTTAAATTTTTTTAACCGTTTTTTTTGTTTTTGGGAGTGTAAATTGATGTTTGTCCCAAGCATGTTTAAAGCCATTTAATGTTGATTGTGTGGTCCTTCCGCTTCCGTCTTCTCCCGGTCTTTTATTAACTGTAGCACCAAAAGGAGGGCGTGTGTTTTCCTCTAATTTGGCATTTAATTGCCCAATCATAAAACATACCCTCTCCTGTTTGATAACATCCTCTACTTAAAAGATAGGTCCTATGTCACAAGGTGGAGTACTGTATTGGAATAATGATACTGATATTGATAATGATACACATATGTAGTTGCAAATGCTGAAGGAAAGCACATGGTAGGGTAAAATTAAGATAGCATGGGGTCCTAGTAACAACTGTTACATTTTCCCTAACCCAGTTTGAGAGGGGAATTTTAGATGTGATGGCAGGTGGAGAAGACCAACCCTCAAGGTAAGAGTCATAGAAAGCGGAAATACTGCCTGCATCAAAATAAGGGGTTCTGGGCTTGACAGTAGGTAGAGGACAATTAGAGGAAAAGGGGCACAAAGGAGTAACACAGGGACACTGAGGAGGATGGGCCACAGCCAAAGGGAACCGATATAGGAGCAGAGAAAGTAGTCGAACACTTAAGAATTAAGTGCTAATACAATTAAAATGTATATCTAAAAACCTTAAAATCTTTCAGACACATATCATAATGACATGTCTTTGAATGGAAATTTGTGTTTTTGGCAAATTCCAGTTTTTTTTCCAACGTTTGCCTTAAAGGTGATGTGTATGTGACTCACATATTATGCTGTCCATATTTAATATGCACATTGGTAAATATTCTTTGGAGTGGTCATCTGGGAATTCTTTTAGTATTTCCTGCTGAAAAATGGAGTTTACAAGTTTACCTGAATAAGTTCCTTCCATGTTGCAGCATACAGCAACAGTATACCTTATAAAAGCTCCACCTTTTTATCATTAAATGCCATCTTGATCTCCAACCAAGTGACCTTCTCTAAGACAGTATCGTCAGTGTGTCATCAGTGTGTTGCAGACAGGAGCAAGCTCTCCTCCTCAGTTGCTTCTTCTCCAGTGATCAGACTACAACATTATAATTCTTTAGCAAGTCACTAGATGAGGGCTTGAAGCAGGGGTGTTGTCTCCTACCATTGCTCCATTCCACTGTCAAAGGGGTCAGAGGATGGAGCCACAGCATGCAGTTCAGACATCCCACACTTCCAGAAGTAATAAATACTGAATAGTCTGATGACTGGTTCATAGTGCGGGAAAGGCGCAATCCATGCAGGATTCCTGCAATTTGATATGCATACCTATGCAATCTGCTGAAGATGCCAATACATTGTTTTTTTTGTTAACAGTGAAATGCCAATACATTGTTAACGACACCCCAAAGGCAGATTGCAAATGCAGTGGGTTTGCAGACACCAGATGGCATTAATACTATAATAACATGCGATTAAGGCCCCGTACACACAACCAAACATGTCTTCTGAAACTGGTCCCCGGGCCAGTTTCAGCAGACATGTTCGGTCGTGTGTAGGCCCGAGCGTGCAGGATTCCAGCAAATATTTGCCCGCCGGGCCTTTTCCCAGCGGGCAAATATTCCTGGACTTGTTTTAAAACAGTCCGCTGGAATCCTGCCCGCTCGGACATGTTCGGTCGTCTGTACAGACCTACCGTACATATCCGAGCGCCCGCCATCCCTCGCATGCATCGAATGACTTTGACGCATGCGTGGAAGCATTTAACTGGCAGGCCCGCCTACGTCACCGCGTCATCGACGCGGCGACACCGCGGACACGCCCCGCGTATTGTTTACGCGCGGATTTCTGTACGATGGTTAGTACAGCCATCGTACAGAAAGCCCCGGGCAGACATGTACGGTGAAAACGGTCCGGCGGACCGGTTTCATCGTACATGTTTGCCCGTGTGTACACGGCCTAAGTGTGACATGTTTTTCAGAAGTATTGCATGCACTACTTTTTTGTGCATTCCGCATTCCTGTGCAATTCTAGTTTGAACCGGCCCTTGAGGCTGCAACACTGGGAGGGAGGTAGAAGCCACAGGCTGCCATAAAGGTGAGTACCATAGCTCTTCCTTTGCAGGGAACTGGCCTTTTGATTAGTGTAAAGACCCAACAGGGTCACGAGCCTCCTCGCCCCTTCGTATACATGCAATTTCTGGGCAGAGAATGCCACAGCACAGATGATTGGGCCAGTACTGACAGCTTTCTTCTGCATTTTGTCCAAACCCAAGCTCATTCCTAGTGTTACATGTACACATTACTTACCATGCTGCATTTAACAATAAAAAATATCTTGACAGGTTCACTTTAATAACTCTGGAAGAGGAATTGTTGGTGAGTTTGTTAATTCAACCACAATGCCATGACAAAGCAATACCTTCATGACTATTATACAAAATAATAAAAGTGTTTTCAAAAATGTCCACACCGGCCACCTATAGCATACATTAGAACTATTCCACTCCAAGTCCCGTGCTCATTGATTAAGAACTTACTTAGATGTCTAGCTATTATTATTACTAAGTCTTATGATTAGGTCCTGGGAGGCCAATTATCAAGAATAGAACACAACATTTCTCGAAAGATCTCAACACATGAATGGTCTGCCGCGCTTCTTTGATGGGAAACATCTCAGCTATAACAATGAACTGCCATCCAGCACACACCCTCCAGGCAATGCTAACAAGAGTGCTTCAAAAACACAACTAAACGCTTCTACAGGAAAGAAAAAAAAAGTCCTGGAGTCGATCGAGTGCAAACATATTAGACAGAGAAATCATTTAGATATGAAAGGCCTTTGTGAATGGGTAGAGGCTTCTGGAATGAGGGCATTGTCCTTCGATTTTTTAATTGTAAGAAGCAACTAAATGATTTTTACCTTTTTTTTCCAAATAATTTTACGCTTAGAAAAGCAAAATTTTAAACTAAATGGTACCTTTGTTTGGTACTATATTTCCAGCATGTGCTATTATTGGTATTATAATTATTATTACAAACATAATTACGCTGAGCACATCATAAGCAGGCAGCTGCCACATTTACATGTAAAGAGGTCTCCTTGAAAACACAAGTTAGTCAAAATTAATAATGCATTTAAAGGGGTTGTGGTCTTACATCCAGGCCTTTGCTATAGTGATCCAGTCCACCCTTGTCCCTTCAGTTGGTAATCTGGGAAGCCCTCTTGTTACTTCTTGTGAAGCAAGAGTAGGATTCCCTCAACCAGGTTGGGTTCCTTACTGTCTTACTGGCACTAAACGTAAGCCTGGTGTGTCAAAATGACAGTAATAGGAAGCTTATGGGAGCCTCAAATGATTTTCAAATCTGCTTTACGTTAACGTTTTAAGTTAAAATCCCATTGGGACATAAAGCTGACTTTAGGAAGCAGACCCACACAGCCCACATATGAAGATCTGTCTGGAATCTGTAGTGGATTACATAGAACCAGGGCATAACTAGAAATCATAGGTTTCTTTACAGCTATTTTGATGGGGTCAACACCAGTGACCGTTGGCCAATACATAAATACACTGTATCTGACCACCACAAACCAAAAACATTATTTAATTATTTTTTTAATATTCAAAGCAAACTTACCCATCCATCCATGTTTCTGTGCTTTATTTTGTGGGGATATCACCTTAACACCCCCTAGAGTTTCTGGCTAAGGCCAAATTGAGTAAGGGTAGATGATTCATGTAGCATTTACATCCTAGAAATTATCACTGAAAAGAAAACTGCTCCAGGTGAGCACCGGAGCCATCCTTCCACAGCATAGGCATGGTTTAGGTGAAGGTGCTAGCACAGCTCGTCTGCAGATACACAACCAAGAAATCCACAATTTACTGCAACACTTCATCTTTATTGATCCTTTATCTAGAAGACGTCACAGACACCTCTGTGATGTCTTTTGCATGAAGGATCAATAAAGGTGATTGTACTTTGATTGTATTCCTAGAATCAATCTGCCCTTACCTTAGACAGAAACACAGGAGGATGTGCTTAACTGAGAAAACCCCGCCCCTCCGGTATACTTTCCTATCTATTTACTAATGCTACAGTAGCAGCATAAGGATTAAAAATAGTCAAAGTTGATTGAGAGAGTGAAGTTCCACTTCCAACCACTAAATGCATGAAATACATGCCGGTTTGTATTTCTGTCCTCCCAGTTCTGAGACTAATGCCCTGTACACAAGATCGGAATTTCCGATAGGATAAAATCCGATTAAATTTTTTGTCGGAATTCCGTTCAAGCTGTCTTGCATAGACACTGTCAGACCAAATTCCATCCGTCCAACGTGAAACACTACAACGAGCTGAGAAAAATTAAGTTCAATGCTTCAGAGCATGCGTCGACTTGATTCTGAGCATGCATGTTTTTTTCTCCGTCAAAGTTCCACACAGACGATCGGAATTTCCGAATATAAAATAAAACATGTTCTATTTTTAAACTTCAATGGAAAAAAGTCAGATGGGGCCCACAAATGGTCGGAATATTAGATGAAAACATTTTGTCTGACTTTTTTCATCGTAAATTACGATCGTGTGTACAAGGCATTACACACCTTTGCCACACAGCACACTACTTTCTTGCAGGGGAGGTGACCTGATTTTACCTTGCTGCAAGTAACACTTAAACTCATGAAAAAAAAAATTCTCCCCTGCAAGTTTAAGTCATGATGCATTAGTATGCACCATATACTAGCATATGACTGATTTGCCTGTCATAATGTGCCTTCCAGCACTGTGGCATGACCAATCCCATGGGTCCCAGGCAATGCCATCTTTGCACGATCTTCCTTCCAGGTTCCATCTCTTTGGCCTCTTTAATGGCCGGGCTGAGATGTTGTCACTCCCGCATATGCGCACAGGAGTCACATCATGGCGGCACAGGTCGTGCATGTGTGGCTCACTGACAGTCAGGGAAAGCATTTATGACAGAAGCGACCAATAGGGTTTCTTCTGTCATACAATACCCCTATGTGTAATTTTTTTCAATTTGATTTTTAAAAGGGTTTAACACCACTTTAAAGTGATTGTAAAGGTAAAAATAAAAAATAAAAAACATGTCTATACTTACCTGCTGTGTGCAATGAAATTTCAAAGAGCGGCCGCGAACCTCCTTTTTCCAGGTCCCCCGTCGGCATTCCTGGCGCCTTCTCTCTGTCCAGTCCAGCCATTTACCATGGGGACCCTCGTGCTTCCTTTCTCCTGAGCCCCACTGCTGCATTCATTGGCACAGCCCCCCACCCGCTTATGACTGGCTTTGATTGACAGCACTAGGATCCAATGGTTTACAGTGCCCCAGCAAAGCCAGTGAGAACCAGAAGTGAGGGGAGAGGAGAGTCGCAGACGTGCACATCGCTGGATCGAATGAGGGCACAGGTAAGTAAAATGGGAGGGGGTGGGGATGCTGATACCTAAACATTTTTTACCTTAATGCAATGAATGCATTAAGGTAAAAACTGTTTAGGCTTTAGAACCATTTTAAGCTTTTCATGCTCTTGTAGAATTGCATTCTAAATTTTTCATTTTAGGAATGTCCGTTTGATTTTCTGTTTATTGGTGGGTGTCAAATCAATCTTTCTTTTCGACTCCAGTGACAAGAAAATTCAAACTAGCGGCATGAAATTTTTTCTCAAACAAACAAATTTCTAACAGTGTACGTGGTTTTCGCTTGGGAAATTACATTCTATTCAAAATGGATTGTTAAAAGCAAATGAAATGTGGAAATACTTTCGAACAACATTCCTCGAGTCATTGAATGTACTGAGAATTTTTCCTGTCTTACTGGCACTAATCATCACCCTGATGTATCAAAATGACAGTTAATAAGAAGCTTCTAGCAGCCCCCAATGAAGCATCAAGAGGACTTCAGGAAGCAGACCTACTTCTAAGTACTGTCTAGAACAGGGGTGTCAAACTCAATTTCATTGTGGGCCGCATCAGAATTATGATTGCCCTCAAAAGAGCCGGTTGTATCTGTAAGATTAGATTCTCCAGCACATCCCCTTCCCTTTACATTAGATGTTAAGAGCCAACCCACCATCAGAAGTGGAGTCCCCCACTCTACCTTACATCACAATGCACCTCCCTTTCCTTATGTTGCTGCTGGGAAGAAGCTGGATACATTGCTTAAGGAGGAGGACCAGAGGAGGGCTGGAGCCATCTCATGCAGCTGCAGGAGAGGTGCAAGGGCCACATGAAATGGCCTGGAGGGCCGGATTTTGCCCACGGGCCTTGTGTTTGACACCTGTGGTCTAGAATCTGTAGTGGATTACAGAGAACCCGGGTGTAACTTGACCCAATAGAGTTTTTTTGTTGAGGACCAACATCAGTGACAGATGAACTATATTGAAACTGAACTCCAGGCAATCCTCGTAATCAATAGTCTTCAAACTACAGCCCAGGGGCTGGACGTGGCCCTTTGTTTGCCTTTATCTGATCCTTAGGAAACTATTTCTCCCACTGATATGGGGCACTATTCCTCCCACTGACAAAAATGATGGGAAACGATTCCTCCACTGACATCAATGATGATGCACTATTCCTCCACTGACACCAAAGATGGGACATTATTCTTCTCACTGTCACCATTGATGAGGCATTATTTTCACTAATACCATTTTCTACTCCCATGGGCCACAGTCCATCTCCAAAGGTCTAAAGGGCAGTAAACTGGCCCTTAGTTTAGAAAGTCTGGAGACCCCTACTCTAAATGTATTTTTAAATGACATTCGTTGAGTCATTGAATGTCTTGAGAATTTTTATACAAATGTTTGTACAAATTTGGTTTAAAAAACTACTAGTGATTGGCCAGCTTTAATGATCTCTTCCCCGCCCCATATGTAACTGAAGAGTAAGGGCTCGTTTACACTTGCGGTTGGGGAGATGGCACTTTTGCTGCCCCTAAAGCTAGGTACACACTATCACTTTTTTCGTTCAACCCAGCGGGTCAAGAGGAGCCACTGTACTTACAATCTGATGTTTTTACAGCAATCTCCCTGCTGAGCTATTGTGTTTTGAAAGGGGAATGCCACCTCCTGCCACAATACACCGGTCAGTGCTCTCAGCCATTGGCTGCTAGCACTGATCAACAGAGGTTTTTCGGTCATGCCCCTATGACAGAACAGGGTGCCATACACACACACAAGCCGAATGCCGGCCATACATTTTACTATTTGTAAATACGTTTAAAGCTGAGTCTTGCCTCAAAAAAGTTTGCCAGACAGTTAAATACAGCCATAATAGTTTAGTCGGTTCTTTTATTTTTATGCGCTTACGTCTGAGAGACTAACGTTTGCTCTAAGCACTAATGGCAATAAAAAAGAACGTTATCTGCTAGTTCAATTAGACATCAGACATTTGCTTTGTAAAGTATTTGAAGACCGATTTGATATAGGTCGGATGAGCCACAGTACAGATCTGTGCGCTGTGAAGTCTTAATTGCAATTTCTGATAAGGATTAGATGGGCCCTGTATCTCTACAGACCAAAGGTAGTTGGTAATACCTGAGATAAATTATACGACTAGATACAATATTTACTCATTCAGCATCGTATTTGCAGATCTTCATCAGCTTTGGAATTATTATTGGTGCCGTTACTGATGTTTTAATTCAATTCCACTCGATTTCAGAGGACAGTTATTATTTATATATTCATATACATTTGCAGACATAGCATAAAGCTTGTTGCAGGATGACAATTAACAACCTCCCCAATAAGGAATGCTCTGGAGCTGATCCAACCATCACTCAACTTGATATTAAGTGCTTCTGTTGATATATTTTAAATTGTTTCTCTTGTTTATGCTTATGTGCCTCTTTAGATATTTAAAGTGTTAGTTCATCTTTTCAGAAAAAAAAAATTAAAAACCGAACTAATGTCTTACACACTTACCACCCCCCCCCCCCCCACTCCGGTCCCTAATGCACTTACCTCCATGGGTAATTCAGGCTCAATATCCACACAATATCCCTGGTGCAGTGGTCCCGGAGTTTGAAAATTGTGCTGTTTTTCCTTTTCTATCCCTAGAGACGCTGGGACGAATCACATCGTTTCTGATTGGTCAGCACTGGCATATGTTGGATGGGGAGGGTGTAGGAAAGCCTTTCTCAACCATTTTACACCCGAGGAACCCCTTGAAAAAAATGTTTAGATCTCCAGGAACACTTTTTTAAACCAGTTCATTGGAGGGCAGTGGGAAGATTGCCTGTTACAGTGGTACTAAGTAAAAAGTAAAAAGTAAAAAGAATGCCCCCTTCCCCCTTACAGTGGTGGTCAGATTGCCACCATTACAGAAAGCTAAAAAGATCACTGATGTCATGCTGCAAGTTCTTCAAAGTGATTTATGTCCCAGAATAATGCAGGCATCATCAAGTGGGATGTCAGTTAACCACAGCTCAAGGAACCTCTTGCAACCTCTTGAGGAGCCCTTGTTGAGAATGGCTCTGCACAACCCCCGCTCTCTCGCTGGAGTGCTGTGGGGGGGGGGGAGCGGCTGGCTCAGGCTCTTAGCGGCTCACTGAGAGGCTGATCCCTGGGTTTTTCAATCTTTCTTGAGTCTGGATCAGCTCAAAATTGGGAGTCTTATCTTTTGGTCTGGCGCTCCTTCCATATATGCACATCTTTTCCTGGTAGAAATAAAGACCTGACTGGGATTTCATACTTAAGGCCCATACACACAATCGGATTTTCTCACAACAATGGTCCGACGAACGTGTTTTATCGGACAATCCGACCGTCTGCATGCTCCATCTGACAACAAATGTTGGCTGTGCATGCTCTCAAATTTTCCGACATAACTTTTATTCCGTCGATTCATCAGATCGTGTGTATTTTATTTATTAAAATTCTTAAAAGTACAAAATGGTACAAAACGCAGTCAGTTACCCGTAGGCCTCGATGCGCCGAGAACAACAATACAGCAACAACCAAAAAAAAACACACAGGCAGCGGAACAGATCAAAATTTAAAATGGTTAGCAGATCAAAGAACTATAAAAGCCTATGTAATTCCATAGGCTTGACTGAAAAGCTCAGTTTTTAGAAGCTTCCTGAACTTAAAAAGATCATTCTCAAGCCTTAATTTTAGAGGCAGGGAGTTCCAAAACTGTGCTCCCTGGACTGCACTCGTCCTCCCTCCGCATTTTTACTTTCGAAATTTAGGGATCACCAAAGTTTCCGAATTAGCCGACCTTAAGGTACGGTTAGGCACATACTTGGTGAATTTTTCCTGCAGGTACACTGGCCCCTTGCCATGGGTAGCCATGTGCACCATGCAACCAGTCTTAAACAGAACCCGTTCCTTCACGGGTAGCCAATGTGTGTACACAAATCCATTGGACTAAAATACAAAGTACAAACACCAATGCTAAACCTCAGCCAACAATAGCAGAAGTTGCCCAAAGGATGGCGGTAAAGAGCTGAAAAACCATGTGGTTTGGTCAATGTTGGCTAAAAATGTTCTGCCATGTGTATGCCTACCTTCGGACAAAAATCAACGGAAAAGTCAGATGGAAGTTCGATCGTGTGTATGAGGCTTCAGATTTACTTTTTTTTGTGGAAGATAATGGTGCTCTACCACATTCTAGGGGGTTTAACACTAACTAGTGTTAAGTGGTTCTAATGGCAATGGAACCAAAATTGGCAAAGAATCTTCAAAAATTAAAAATGCAGGGTACCCTACGGACCTATAGAGTTTTATCCATCCTAAAAAGAACAGGGAACGTTACCGTACAGCGAACCTTAAATAAAAAGCGGGGATATTGTCAGTGACAAATCTTTGAAAGCCTTGACTGTTTCTGCTAATCCCAAGCGCTTGTCAATATGTGTTCTCGGAGCAAAAATAAAATCACTTCATTTCCTCCCGCTGTTTGTGATAAGCTATAAGACGAGGCACACAGTATAAATATTGCCGCGTTTTAAAAAGGGAACTGTCAGCCGCCACTGGCTGACATTAGAAATTGTTTTACTAGGAAGAAATATATTAATGAAAACTGGTTTAAGTGCTTATTACCTAGATGGTTTGTTTTGACGCCTAGGCTCTTTTCACAGCAGTTTTACACTTCATTGTGTACCATGAAAGATGCTCTAAGTAGAGGCTGTCAACAGCGATCATGAAGTAGACTATTGCTGCAGAATGGAGACATTTATGATGTCACTCAAGTACAGCTGATCTAGAGTAGATCTTCTAAATAACCACAAAAACAAACACACAGGCAAAGTCATTCCTGTTAACACCTTTGGTCGGAAGCTTCACGCTGCCGAGCAATTTTGCTGTGACAGGCGAAACGTTAAATAGGAATGTATTTTATAAATAGAGATTACTTTACCTCAATCCCACCGTATTTTTTTTGGAAATGTACAGTATTCTTGCTTGATATACTTGAACAAATAAGGGCAATGGGGCAGTCATAATTGAGAGCAAGTGGGAATTATGGGAAAAACACAGAAGGATGTAGTCATGTTCTTTCAGCGGCTTTAATGGGCTCCTGAAGAATCTTTCAATTCCAGTACTTCTGGAAGTATCAGGTGCCCAGTCCCCTACTGCAATCTGTGGTTCCTTCCGCCAGCACCTACATCACTACAGGACAGGAGCTAATGGAAGGAACCACTGAGTGTAGCAGGGGACCTGTTAACTGATTTTCCCTGCTTGAAATTTTTCAGAGTGTCAGTTCCATGTTCTATTGCAGTTACTTGAGAGATTGGCAGCATAGGCAGTTGGAAATTTCTAATGTCAGCCTCTGCTAGCACAAATGTCCCATCCTTGCACAAATCTCCCCAATCCCCTCTCCTAGCACACATCCCCCAATCCCCTCTCCTAGCATACATCCCCCAATCCCCTCTCCTAGCATACATCCCCCAATCCCCTTTTCTAGCGTAAATCCCCCCATCTTGCACATATCCCCCCAATCCCCTCTCCTAGCACAGTTTGATTTCCCTGTCCCCTATCTCCTCCAATGACTGCTCATCTCCCGGCAGCAGGGAATGAATCAAACACTGTAAGATATAAGAGCGATCCTGTGTCATATGCTTTATGGATGATTGCTCTACTGACAGGAGGGGGAGTGCACAAGCCAGCACTCCTGACTCTCTCTCCTCTCCATGAGTGTGGGGGTAGGGGGGGGGGGAAGGCACTCAGTGGCCAGGCACAGCATCCATGAAAAGACCGGCCTGGGTGGCACAACTAAAATCAGCACCAGCCATGGTGTCAACCCTCTGGTGGTTGTCACCCAGGTGCCGTCCACACCGCCATAGTGATGCCACTGCCTACTCTGGGAAAGCCAGCCCCTTTGCAGTTCCACTGCACCTGGTGTGAATGTTGCTTAAAGTGGAGGTTCACCCTAAAAACAAATTTTTAACATTAGAGCCAGCATAGTAAGGACATATACTTTCGGCAGGTTTTTTTTTCTCCGTACTTACCTTTATATTCTGATTTGGTCCAGGGCTTCCGCGTTCTGATGACTCCGGGACTGGGTGTTCCTATCCCTGCCTCAGGGTTCCGATGACTGCGGGACTGGGCGTTCCTACCTTTTTGTTTGATGATTGACGGCTTGTGAAACAGGTGACCTGTCGCACAACACGCGTCACCAGATTTCCGGAAATAGCCGAGCTGCGATCGGCACTATACGGCGCCTGCGCCTGCCGTGTACTGCTGACTGTGCAGGCGCCGTATAGTGCCGACTCACAGCTCGGCTATTTCCCGACATCTGGTGACGCGCGTTGTGCGACAGGTCACCTGTTTCACAAGCCGTCAATCATCGAACGGAAGGATAGGAACGCCCAGTCCCGCAGTCATCGGAACTCGAAAGCCCTGCACAAAAACAGAATATAAAGGTATGTACGGAGAAAAATAAAACGCCGAAAGTAAATGCCCTTACTATGCTGGCTCTGCTAGACCGCGTAATATTAAAAATATTTTTTTTTGGGTGAACCCCCGCTTTAAGACTGGAAGTGAAATTTAATCTCCCTGTTGAGACAAAAATGATAAAAAAAACTCACATGGTTCTAACAAAGAAAAAAATCCCAGTAAATAATGACAGGGAATGTGCTTGAAAAATATGCAACCCTAAAAATGGCGAATAGTGGTAAATGAGCAGTGGACCGATCATCTACTGCTTTATATATCTGCCTCTGTGTTTAATTTTTTGTGGTTTTCAACTCAGACTGTCATTGACAATGGCCCACAACTGTTTGTTTTCCAGTAAAAGATAAAATCATTTTAATTGAAGGGAAGGAAAAAAAAAAGATGTCTTGGCATATTCCTATCACCTTGTTTTAATACTCCGTTAATCAAGCTCCTCTCATTAAAAAATCATGACTTCTGGAGAAACGGTGCTAAGGCATAGCTTTCTAGAAAGGCCTCTTGGGACAATAAAAACCTTTGAGGATTACAGCCCCAGGTGACTGGAGTAATATGTCTCCCGCAGTTTGTTAGAGCAAAAAAGCTTTCTCATAAATCCCTGCTCCTAATTGGCAGAATTAGCTCTTTTTAACTAATTAAATAGTTTAATTGTTTTTCCATTACATATCAAATTTTCCAGAATCTTCAGACTAGCAACAAACCAGCGCTGAAATCTTCAAATAGATGCGTGCGGCAGACAAGGAATTGAATGGGTACTGAGATCAGTTTAAGGTGTAGGAACAGGGCAGATATAAAATACTGCCATATATCTCAGATGTATAGTCATTAAGAACATCCTTAAAGTGTAGGTCTAAGCAAAAAAAAACAAAACATAAAAATACAAAAATATATGTACACTATATTACCAAAAGTATTGGGACGTCTGCTTTAACCACTTCATTACTGGACACTTAAACCCCCTTCGTACCCAGACCAATTTTCAGCTTTCAGTGCTGACGCATTTTGAAAGACAATTGCGCGGTCATACAACACTGTACCCAAATTATATTTTTATCATTTTTTTCCCACAAATAGAGCTTTCTTTTGGTGGTATTTAATCATCTCTGCGATTTTTATTTTTTGCGCTATAAACAAAAAAAAGACAGAAAATTTGGAAAACAAACACAATATTTTTTACTTTTTGTTATAATAATATCCCAATTTTAAAAATCGGTTTAGGCCGATACGTATTCTTCTACACATTTTTGTTAAAAAAAAAAAAATCGCAATAAGCGTATTTGATCGGTTTGCGCAAAAGTTATAGCACCTACAAAATAGGGGATAGATTTATGATTTATTTATTTTTTTACTAGTAATGGCGGCGATCTGCGATTTTTTTTTGTCAGGCCTGCGATATTGCGACGGACATATCGGACACTTTTGACACAAATTTGGGACCATTCAAATTTATACAGCGATCAGTGCTATAAAAATGCACTAATTACTGTATAAATGTGACTGGCAGTGAAGGGGTTAACACTAGGGGGTGAGGAAGGGGTTTAAATGTATTCCCTGGGTGTGTTCTAACTGTGTGGGGGGAGGCGACTGACTGGGGGAGGTGACCGATGCTGTGTCCCTATGTACAAAGGACACAGATCGGTCTGCTCTCTCCCTGACAGGACATGGAGCTCTGTGTTTACACACAGAGCTCCACGTCCCTGCTGTCACCGCCGATCGCGTGCACCCGGCGGACATCGCGGCCGCCAGGTACACGCATCGGCTTCCCAGCGATGCGCCGGCACAGTGTTTACCCGCTGCGCACCCCCCAGTGGCGCGCGCGGATAATGCACAGAAAAAGACGTCCAAAGACGTCCACTCGGCACTTGAGAGCCGCGCTGTGGACATCTTTTGTCTATAGCGCGGATCTCAAGTGGTTAACACATGAACTTTAATGGCATCCCAGTCTTAGTCCATAAGGTTCAATACTGAGTTGGGACAAATGAGGGGGGAAAGAGGGACATTGCTCCAAATAAGGGACAGTCCCTCAAAATCAGGGACAGTTGGGAGCTATGCCTATAGTACACTATATTACCAAATATATTGGGACTTCTGCCTTGATACACACATTCAATTTAATGACATCCCAGTCTTAGTCCGTAGGGTTCAATATTGCGTTGGTCCACCCTTTGTAGCTATAACAGATTCAACTCTTCTGGGAAGTCTGTCCACAAGGTTTAGGAGTGTGTCTATGGGAATGTTTGACCATTTTTCCAGAAGCGCATTTGTGAGGGCAGGCACTGATGTGGAGAAGTCCCTGGCTCACAGTCTCCGCTCTAATTCATCCCAAAGGTGTTCTATCGGGTTGAGGCAAGCCACTCAAGTTCCTCCACCCCAAACTCGCTCATTAATGTCTTTTTGGAACTTGCTTTGTGCACTGGTGTGCACTGCACTTTATGCATTTGGTGGAGGGGGGGTTATGGTGTGGGGTTGTTTTTCAGGGGTTGGGGTTGGCCTCTTAGTTCCAGTGAAGGAAACTCTTAAAACGTCAGCATACCAAGACATTTTGGACAATTTCATGCTCCCAACTTTGTGGGAACAGTTTTGGGATGGCTCCTTCCTGTTCCAACATGACTGTGCACAAAGCAAGGTCCATAAAGACATGGATAGGCGAGTTTGGGGGGGGAAGGACCTCAACTCGATAAAACACCTTTGGGTGGAGACTGCGAGCCAGGCCTTCTCTCCAACATCAGTGCCTCACCTCACAAATGTGCTTCTGGAAGAATGGTCAAACATTCCCATAGACACACTCCTAAACCTTATGGACAGCTTTCCCAGAATCGTTGAAGCTTTTATAGCTGCAAAGGGTGGACCAACTGAATATTGAACCCTACGGACTAAGACTGGGATGCCATTAAAGTTCATGTGCGTGTAACGGCTGGTGTCCCAATACTTTTGACAATATAGTGTATTTGATTGTTCAGCTTTAACTTGCGTCTCTGTACTTGGTATTCACTGTCAGCAACAATAAGTTTAATTACAGCTGAGCTACCTCTGCACTAGCCAACTACTGCGCAAGACTTACAGAACTTGACATAATCAGTGTTCCTGTTTACCAAACACATTGCTAGAGATGTTTTCATAAAAGAAATTAAATCATACTGACATCTTTGCCATACTAAGAAATTTGTAATCAAACACGGTAGCAGCAATCATCGTCGTGTCATGTATAGCAGTGAATTGATTGCACGGCTAATGTCTGGAGCTCACTCTTCACAACACTTGCCAAGGAAGCTGGCTCATTTGTCTAATGGCCAGGAGTAAATAGATTTTAATACAGACGTTATTGGCTCAGCCATTTAAAGAAAAAAAAGAGACCCAAAAATGCCTAGTAATGACAGAGGAATTTAACGATTTTACAAACAAATCAGTAATACATTATTGTGTATAGTATTAAACTTGGCACAAGCCCGGGTGGTCAGTAATGAGCATATGATGAAATAATACATAAGTAGGGACCACCCCCTACACTGTCAACATACACCATATGGTCAAAGTATTCTGGACACCTGATCATCATTGCACTCACTGCAATGATTGGGTTCAGGTGTTTCCTGCAAAAACCCCTTTCAGGTCCAGCACAAAGACAGCTCCAAAAAATAAAGTTTGGTGAGTTTGGTGTGGAGGAATTCAAGTGGCCTGCACAGAGCCCTGACCTCAACCCTACTGAGAACGTTTGGGATGAATTGGAATGAGCCAGGTCTTCTCATCCAACATCAGCACCTGACCTTACAAATGCTCCTTAGCTGCATTCACACCTGAGCATGGCGTCTTTGAGTGTTTTTTTGTTCTGGTGTTTTTATGTGCTATTTTTGCACGTTTTTACGTTTTTATACAACATTTTTTATTAGCCAATAGAGAAAACTATTATCTGTTGCATCATTTGTTGCTAGATTTTTCAACTTTTTTAGCTTTTCCATCAGCTTTTCTTTCTTTCTTTCTTTCTTTCTTTCTTTCTTTCTTTCTTTCTTTCTTTCTTTCTTTCTTTCTTTCTTTCTATATTTATTTTGTTAGATTAAGGGGTTAGAGTTAAGGTTAGGTTAGGGTTAGGATTAGGGGTTGGGATTAGGGGTTAGGGTTTGGGTTAGAGGTTAATATTTTATTTATTGTCTTCTTATTATTATTATTTTTTAGGGTTAGTGCCGGTTCACACTACCGCGACTTGGGATCCGACTTGTGTCGCCCCAAGTCGCGCGACATAAAAAATTACATTAAAGTGAATGAGAGCCGTCTTAATGTACACTACTGAAGTCGCTCCGACTTCAGAAAAGGTTCCTGTACTACTTCAAGGCGACTTCTAGGCGACGTGTATCCATAGATTTCAATGGAAGTCGCCTCCAAAGTCGGATCAGAATCTTAACGGAAGCAACTTTACAGGAAGAGAAATAGTTTTCTCAGGCAAACCCCTCCCCCCTCCCACACAGGGGGGATTACAGCTAATACAGGTATTCTCTCCCACTTCCGGGCATAGATAACAGAGCCACCTGTGGGTGTCTACGCCAGTGTTGCCAACTGTCAGTATTTTTACTGACAGCCAGTAAAAAACAGGCAATTTTCTCCTGCCAGTAAATGCCAGTAAAAGGAAAAGGTTGCCAGTAAAAAATAGGGCTGTGACACTTGGCTCGGTCCGGAGCCGTCCGAGACCATCCGAATGCCTGCTACAGTGTGTTCGAGGCGGCTCTGGCGGAGGCGGTGCCTGAGCATGTCCTGTGACGTCATGGTGCAAGGGAGCCAAGCAGAGCGGCCAGAGCCGCACATACGGGTCGGGAGCAAGGCAGGCTGGGAGCGGGACTGTCAGTGCTGTTTAGACTGGAGTGGACTGGAGGGATCACCTGGCGTGGAGAGTGACTGTCGCTGTGACTCAGTAGGGGACATGTCGAGTCGGTGATCTGTGCTGCTGCACACTGCTGTCATTGTCAGTTTCATATGTGTGTGCCTGACCTAATCTAATTTCTTACCCTCCCGAGTCCTGTCCCTGAGCTACTTACTTACTTACTATATCAAAAAATGAAATCAGAAATATGTTTTTTATGTATCTTAAATCTTTTTGCTAATTTCATATTGTACTTGTTTGTAGCCTCAATACTGAAGTTTGCACATAAAATGGTAATTTTTTTATCTTTTGGAAATGCCAGTAAAAACGTGGCTGTGCCAGTAAATTTTGGGTGGTTTGTCAGTAAGTTTCAATCTGGTAGGTTGGCAACACTGGTCTACGCCACTTCCTTTGTCCCCCCCGCTGTCTTCTGGGAAACACACAGGTCCCAGAAGACATCAGGGACCAGTTAAATCGCACAGGGCGAGTCGCGCATGCGCAGTAGGGAACCAGGAAGTAAAGCCGCAAGGCTTCACTTCCTGATTCCCTTACTGAAGATGGAGACGGTAGCACATGAGAGCCCCTAGCGGCCAGCGTAAATATGCAGTTAAGATACGAAGGCATAGGAGACTTACGCCGGTCGTATCTTAGCAATATTTAAGCGTATCTTAGTTTGAGAATACGATTAAATATACAATGGCGGGGATTCGGACTTACGACGGCGTATCTACTGATACGCCCGTCGTAAGTCTACATGAATCTGGCCCTGTATATAGCAAACTGCCAATAAAGCAAAGCACAACCAATAAAAATGCTCCATGTGTTATTTGCAATAACTGTATGGTAAAGAAGTGTGAAATGCAGTAACACACAGCAAACAAACATACTTCAGATAGATGCAGTCAGCTTAGTGAAAAGATAATATGTGATTATTGGGGTCTGTATGAGTGGCTGCACTTTTCCCATCATTGTGCAATAATGCGTTGCTGTAAAAAAGTAATAAAACGTAGGTGGGCCACAGGGAATGTGCCCCCTATAAGGTAGGCATATGTGTTACAAAATTGGCCTTTGTGTATTTGTGTCATAGTGCATATGAAAGAAGAACTGGATCAGGTCATGCCAAATAACAGCAGAGAATAAGGAACAGGAGAGGAGCGAATATGCTTCAGCGAGTGTAGTTGGTATGGTCAGGTGTCCTCAGTTTGCTGTCAAGTAATATATCATTTTTTCATCTCCTCTCTGAAAATGCCATCCATCCAGTTCAAGGCACTGGACGATAAAGAGACGCTCCACTCCTGATAAACTGAGTTGGAATAATAAACTTGGGTGAGATTAACAAACTCTCAGCAGAGGTGGTGCTTGAAATACACAAGGAGAAATATTCAAACTTTTCCATCAAATAACTTTTTTATTATCATAAAAACACAACTATCTGTAACCACCAGTCTCAGAAAATGTACCTGTCATTTAACACAACAAAGAGACCCTGTCACGTTGCCCATGCCCATGTGTCTCTGCAGAGGGCTTTCTTTAAGGCCTCGTACACACGGACGGACTGTCCGCTGGAAAAGGTCTGCCGGACCGTTTTCAGCAGACAGTCCGCTGCCGGATTTCTGTCTGATGGTTGTACACACCATCAAACAGAAATCCGCGCGGACACGATACGCGGTGACGTGGCCACGCCGTCGCCGCGCCGATTTCGTGGCGACGTGCGCGGCCCTGGAAGGTCAATGCGCACGTCAATCACTTCGACGCATGCGAGGGCTTTTGGCCGAGCGGATATGTACGGTGAGTCTGTATAGACGACCGAACATATCCGACGTACAGGCTACCAGCGGACATGTTTCTTAGCATGCTAATAAATTTTTGCCCGCTGAAAAACGGTCAGCTGGACAAATGTCCGCTGGAAACCTGTTCAATCGACCATACACACGACCGAACATGTCTGCTGAAACTGGTCCGCAGACCAGTTTCAGCGGACATGATCGGTCGTGTGTACGGGGCCTTAGACACATACTGAACTTACCAGTGTTGCTTTGCAGCTCCTTGCTCCTCTGCAGATAACAAGAATACCCAATACCTCCAGGTATGGAGGAACATGTGACTTGCTGTGCCACAGCAGCGCTTGGGCTTCACAGCCAATGTTTAAAGCAGAGTTCCACCCAAAAGTGGAACTTCCGCTTTAAATGGGTTGTAAAGGTAGATGTTTTTTCACCTTAATGCATTCTATTGCAACTCCTCCTCTCCACCTAGGCTATCCCTTCCTCTAGGCGATCTCCTGGGACACATGACAGGTCCCAGAAGATCGCCTGTCCACTCCGAGAGCGCTACACGCGCATACCTAGTGCGTGCCCCACCATGAAACCGAAAGCTGTCACGGCTGGGTGCCCAGAGTGGCAATGGAGGCGATGGCGGAAAGGAGTGACTCTCCAGGCAGCCGCATTGCTGGACCGTGGAACAGGTAAGTGTCTGTTTATTAAAAGTTAGCAGCTACAATTTTCGTAGCTGCTGACTTTTAATAAACATAAAAAGCCTGGAACTCCATTTTAAGCCCAAGTACTATCACATGACCTAGGGTTGGTTACATCACTGCTCCCCTGGGTTGCTAGTACAGCCACTTTCAGCACCTATGAAAGAGTGCAGGTAAGGTGAGTACAGGGTTGGACGATGTGCTTTGCACAGACAAGGTGACAGTGGGGTTTTTATTTTTACAAAAATTGGAGAGTGCACAATCAACTGCTAACTTCAGCTTGTTCAGTTAAAAGAAAACTGGAAGCTGATTGGTTTCTATGCAGAGCTGCACCAGATTTTGCACTCTTCAGTAGGGTGACCACATTTCCAAACTACCATTCAGGGACACCCTCCCTTCCTAAAAATCAGCTTGTGGTGTAATGAATCACATCACAGTGATTGGACACAAGAGGCGGGATTTATGATTTCTCCAATCACAAGCAGGGGGCCGGGATTGTGCTCCTCCAGGCATTCCCGGCCAGGACAAGTACTGTCAGTAAGTAAAGCAGTGATGTGGTGGCCTTTTTGGGGGGCATCAGATTTGGGGGCATCAGATTGGCCCTGTCAGTTTCATTCCGGGACACTGTATTGTCCTGGAATGAATGTGCCCGGGACAGACCTGCAAAATGCGGGACTGTCCCAAGAAAATCCGGGACATGTGGTCACCCTACTCTTCAGTGTGAGTAAACCAACCCCACTGTCTCTTTTAGAAAACAGTATTGGGCAGGCAGGTGTGTACTTACACATCATACTCCCACAGGAACACCCGAATGGTGACCCTTGGGGAGTCTCTAAATATTCTCAGATAGCAAGGATAACTTGCCACAAATTTGTGGCAGTGTTGAATTGTAAGCCGGTTAACTTGCTGCACATTTTCACTTGCAAGTTGTAAACTTGCAGAGCACTTGAAGCACAAGTTCTAGTTGATATATATACAATTTGTAGCAGATTTGCATGGTAAGTCTCTAACAAAAGCAAAGTTGCAGTGGTCAGTCTAGAGCAAGAGCTTTGCAAGTCTACTCTACAGCATGAAAAATCAGTCACAGTGACTCCCTGTGGTGGGATGACTATTGCACAATATAACTGAACCAGAACTTGCAGCAAACTTGCAGAATGTTTGCTGGAGTCATGCAATGTGGACTTGCTGCAATTGTGCAACAAAGTTGTGAAGCCTGGCAAGTCTAGCAATAGCTTAAGAATCTCAATTGCTTGCTATCTGATATTTGTCATGTGATTTGTTAAGCAATTACTGATAGTAGAATGTACTTTTTGAGGCAGCATGTGGTCTGCTTTTTTTCCTGACTACTACAATCCTTCATAAGATACGCAGGCTGGATATTGTCTTCCATAAAGACTTTGATAATGTTTTAGCATATTGTGAAAGCACACTTCATAGACCAGGCATGCACACAGGTACATTAGGAAGTGTACCATTGTTTCAGAGTTATGCCTCGTACACACGATCGGAATTTCCGATGAAAAAAGTCAGATGGAATTTTTTCATTGGATATTCCGACCGTGTGTGTGCCCCTTTCTGAGTTTTTCCCTCGGAAATTCCGACGGACGTAGAAAGAGAACATGTTCTCTTTTTTTGTCCGCTGGAAATTTCGAGGGCTTTCACACCGGAGCGGTGTGCGCTGGCAGGACATTAAAAATGTCCTGTAAGCAGCATCTTTGAAACGGTGAAGGAGCAGTGTGTATACCGCTCCTCCACCGCTCTTGTCCATTGAAATGAATGGGCACCGCAGCCGCACCGCTGCAGTGGAGATTTGCGGGTGGTTTTAACCCTTTTCCGGTCGCTAGCGGGGGTTAAAAGCACCCCGCTAGAGGCCGAATACCTCTGCAAAAATTACGGTAAAACGCCGCTAAAAATAGCAACACTTTACCGCCGCCACCGCCCGCGCCCCAATGTGAAAGGGGCCTAAGGCCTCATGCACACTGCTGCTGTTAAACTCACGTTTTTTGTGAGTTTGGGCCGTTTTGCTTTTCTGCGCTTGAACTCCCCTCTATGTTATCCTATGTGTCCACACACACATGGACATTTGTAGTAGTTTAGTAGCAGGGTAGTTTAGAGGATGTTTTCTAAACGCCTTAAAATCTCATTCAGGAGAAGGAATTTCGACCACAAAAAAGGCTGAACACTGCTAAACGCACGTTCAGATTCTCAAAAGAGATACGACGGTGTATCTCCAGATTGTTTACGTAGTTTTTCCATTGTTTACGTCGTTTTACTAAGTTGTTCGCGAATAGGGCTTTACGTAAATGACGCTCACGTCGGCTTCATTGACGTTTTCCGTCGTGAGCTGGAGCATGCGCACTGGGCTATTTTTACGGCCGGCGCATGTGCAGTTCGATCGGCGCGGGGGCGCGCTTAATTTAAATACAAGCGGCCCCCTTTGAATTACGCGGCCTTACGCCGGGGAATTTACACTACGCCGCCGCAAATTACGGAGCAAGTGCTTTGAGAATACGGCACTTGCTCCAGTAAATTGCGGCGGCGTGGTGTAAATGGTTTACACTACGCTGCCGCGGATTCTACGAGAATCTGGCCCTTAGGCCCCATACACACGATAGAATCCATCTGCTGAAAAATCCCAGCGAATGGGTTTCAGCGGATAGATCCTATGGTGTGTACACTCCAGCGGATCTGTTTCCGCGGATATTTATCCCCTGGGATGGATTTCCAGCGGATAAATATTTGATGACATGCTATCAAATCTATCCGCTGGAATCCATCCCAACGGATGGATCCGCTGGTCTGTACAGACTCACCGGATCCATCCGTCCGAAGGGATCCCCCGCATGCATCATAATGATTCGACGCATGCGTGGAATTCCTTATATGACAGCGTTGCGATTATGACGCGGCGACGGCGCGACACGTCATCGCCAGAGGATTTCGGCGTGGATTTCGATTCGATGATGAGTACACTCCATCGCATGGAAATCCGCGGAAATCCTCGAGAGGATTTATCCGTGGAAACGGTCCGCTGGACCGTATCCGCGGATAAATCCTCCCGTGTGTATGGGGCCTAAGTGTTTATTTCAATGGCCACAATAAACAAAAATTGTGGCCAAAGAAATAAATAAACGCCCAAACTCTAAAAACTGCCAAAGTTTTCTAAACTCTGCTAGACTTGCCCAAGCTGATTTGAAATAATGCAGCTTAGGTGAGTTTATAATACTGATTTTCTCCTGCCAGGATAAACAGCGTTTACAAGAAACCAGTGTGCATGAGGCCTAAGTGAATAATGGCATTTTTTAAGAGCTGAAAATTAAAATCAGTGTACCACCCATATGTATAGATATGGCATATACTACAAATCACCAGCCATTCGAGCCACATACACTACCTAGTGAGATATAGCTCTCATCAGATTATAATAGCAATGCATAAATATCCTTTGGCTCTTGTTCTCATCATGTAAATGCTCCCATTAATCTGTATTATATTGGTATTCAATTGTATAGCCATTGACATGTTCAGAGAAGTTATGAATAATTGAAAGTGCAGTTAATCAATTAACTTTTCTGTAGTGCTGTATGTAATGACCTGACACCTGACCCCGAGCTGATGCCGGAGTAATTGAACAAGTTTGATCTATGCAAATACAGTAAATAGAAAATATAGGTGTAAACTATTATAGACAATGATGGTATAGCAGACAACTTTCAAAGAGCATTTTTTTTAGCAGAGGAAGTGTTGTATGATCTTGGTATATGTTACATGAGTATTGTGGTCCCTCATCTTTGAGTGTTTGACTTAGAATATAGCGTATATATAATATAAAATTACTTTCAGTATTTGGTGTTCAGAAATGGATACATTTATATTAGGGTTGTCCCGATACCGAGCATTTGCGCGAGTACTTGTACTCGCGCAAATGCTGCCGATGACTTGTCCGATACTTGTCTATTGACAAGAGAGCGGCGGGCGCAGAGCGGGGCGGAGAGCAGAGCGGGTAACAAGCGGCTGTAATAAGTCTTCTCTCATGTTGTGCTGTTCCCGGTGGCCCCTCCCCTCCTCTCGTTGTATGCTTGTGACATCATCTAAAATGGACGAGAGGAGAGGAGGGGCCGCCGGGGAATAGCGCAACATGATAGAGGACAGTAAGAATTTATTACAGATGTGAGCCGCTTCCTGTGCTACTCTGCATTAAAGGAAAGTGTTCCCTGCTGTGCTCAGTACCCTGTGTCCTGCCATGCCTAGTACCCTGATGTGCCCAGTACCCTGTGCCCTGCCCAGTGCCCTGTCGTGCCCAGTACCCTGATATGCCCAGTACCCTCTTCCCTGCCATGCCTAGTACCCTGATGTGCCCAGTACCCTGTGCCCTGCCATGCCTAGTACACTGATGTGCCCAGTACCCTGTGCCCTGCCCAGTACCCTGCCATGCCTAGTGCCCTGATGTGCCCAGTACCCTGTGCCCTGCCATGCCCAGTACCCTGTGCCCTGCTGTGCCCAGTACCCTGATGTGCCCCATACCCTGTGCCCAGTACACTGATGTGCACCATACCCTGTGCCCAGTACCCTGATGTGCCCTGTGACCTGCCATGCCCAAGTACCCTGATGTGCCCAGTACCCCGCTGTGCCCTGATGTGCCCAGCACCCTGATGTGCCCGGTACCCTATGCCCTGCTGTGCCCAGTACCCTGATGTGCACCATACCCTGTGCCCACTGACCACCAATGTAAGAGACATTCTTAAATTTGAAAACTGTCACATGACATTAAAAAAAGTATCGGTAATCGATATGGGCGAGTACATGAAAAAAAGTATCGGTACTTGTACTCGGTCCTAAAAAAGTGGTATCGGGACAACCCTAATTTATATAATATAGGTTGAAAGAGAAGACTGTAAACTTTTGTCCTGGGGACAAACAAAACCAAGAAGCCCTGTCATAAGAGGGACTAGGGTTGAGCTTTAGGCCGACTAGGTGTTTGTCCAGAACCCAAGGCATTCACAGATTAAGAAAAAGGCAAATGAGTTAGGCCATTGTTATCTATAGTAACCAATTGTCAACACTGCACTTTCTGCCCTTTGTACTGTGGTCAGGTGGCTTAGAAGAGCCAATCATGTTTTTTTTGTTATGTGCCATCCCCTCCCTATAAAAGTCAGAAAACATCTACCGTATATACTCGAGTATAAGCTGACTTTTTCAGTACATTTTTTATGCTGAAGAAAACCCCCCCTCCGCTTATACTCGAGTCTCCCGCTGTGTCATGCAGTCTTAACTGCAGTCGGCGGACATCTACTGTTACAGTGAGGCTGCAGATGGGCACAGTGAGGCTGCAGATGAGCATTGTTTACCAGTAGTGTTGCTCACGAATATTCGTATTGCGAATATTCGGCTCGAATATGGCATATTCGAGTATTCGCGATATATTTCGAATTTCGCGGTGAATATTCGCTATTCCGAATATTCGCATTTTTTCAATTTTATTTTTAAAACAGATCACATCCTATCGACGTCTAAAAGCATTGCTGGTATGATTAGAGACCCTGGGCCGAGTAGCTAAGCTGAGGCGATCCTTTTATGTTGCCGAATATAAAAAAAAAAATTGCGAAATTTCGCTAATGAGAATGCGAAAATGATTGCGAATTTTCGATAACTGTGGTAGGAGAACTCTGATTGTCTCTGATGCAAAAGGGGGGGGGGGCTTTGTGTATGTTTCTGTTATGAATATTTGTATGTTTGATATTATTTTTTTTTGTAAGAAGGAAAAAATTGCGCATACCTTAAAAAAAGGGGAGAATACAGCAGCAACTCAAAAATGTTATACAACATAAATTAATACAAGACAGAAAATGGAGTCGCTCTACAAGAATAAAAAATATGTCTAGTGACAAGACATGTGGGCAAATTATAAAATAAGCAAGCGCAAATAACTTGTGAAATACACAGGGAAACAAATATATAAAGAAATATAGTCCCAATAATAGAAAAATAATCTTTCATAAAAATGTCTTTGATATGTGAAGTGAAAAAAAGAATCACCACCAATGCAAAACACTTTTTATTTTCTATTGTAAAATATCACGAATATTCTGAGCCAATCAGAGTGCTCCTTACGCATTTTCCGAATATTCGCAATTATTTTGTATTGTAAAATATCACGAATATTCTGAGCCAATCAGAGTGCTCCTTCCGCATTTGCCGAATATTCGCAATTATTTTGTATTGTAAAATATCACGAATATTCTGAGCCAATCAGAGTGCTCCTTCCGCATTTGTCGAAATTTCGCAATTATTTTGTATTGTAAAATATCACGAATATTCTGAGCCAATCAGAGTGCTCCTTCCGCATTTGCCGAATATTCGCAATTATTTTGTATTGTAAAATATCACGAATATTCTGAGCCAATCAGAGTGCTCCTTCCGAAATTTCGCCATCAATATCGCATTTGCATTTTGCGAAATTTCGATACAATATCACGAATATTCTGAGCCAATCAGAGTGCAAAATAGCACGAATATTCTGAGCCAATCAGAGTGCTCCTTCCGCTGTTGTCGAAATTTTGCAATTATTTTCGCATTCGCAATAGCGAAATTTCGCAAAAATTAAATTTCGATAAAATATCACGAATATTCAAATTTAGCGAATATTTCTCGAATATTCGGCTATATATTCGTGATATATCGCGAAATCGAATATGGCGTATTCTGCTCAACACTATTTACCAGTAGCTGCTGCATTTCCCACCCTAGGCTTATACTCGAGTCATTGCGTTTTCCCATTTTTTTGTGGTAAAATTAGGTGCCTCGGCTTATAATCGGGTAGGCTTATACTCAAGTATATACGGTATATTTACATTGATTTAAACACCTGCTGCATTGGCCAGTCCTGTAGCAGATTAGAGATTTTTTGCAGGGAAGGGTAGATGCTGCTTGTGATTGCAACAATATTTCTTGTTTAGTAAAAATGTTTGAATACTGTACATACAGAGTCAATACAATAACTTTGTAGCTTTTTTTAGTCATATTTTAGAGGCCTTTTTCAGCAAAATAAATCATTTAAAATAGAAAAACTAGCTCATATCTCTGCTGTTTAAACGGGACATAGTAACAGTGAATAAATACTGTGCATATAGTGACTACAGTATTTTTGGATTTTATTTAGGGAAAATACACTCTAAAGTTTATTTCTTGATTTCAAGCTGGCTAGTGTGGATCCTGTTCAAAGTGTAGCCTAGTGAAAGTGTTTAAATACTGGTAGTCACTACATTATTCCGGTCAGCTTAAAAAAAATAAAAAATAAATACATTCCAATGTTGATTTTTTTTTTTTATTAAAAGATGACTGGTATCTGTCTTTTTTGAAATGTGCTGTCCAGCAAAGGGATAACATACTGTGCATGAAGTCAGTACATCTAGCTTTTTTTCTTTAAAATAAAATGCTGTGATTTTGATTTCTTGATTAAGAAACTGTAGTGTGCATAGACTGAGCAATGTTTATGTGTTTTTTAGTGAAATAATGCCTTCTAATTCTGATTGCTAGATTTAACCCTGCCTAGCGTGTCCCTCCTAACCTGTGGCCTAAAGCTGCTGACGTAGTGTGCATCGCGTCTGCGCAATATTTCTGTCTTTTTTTTCTGTGAAATAGTGACTTCCTAATTATAAACCTGCCCTAACTTTTTACTTTGTAAAAGTGCTTACATACTGCGGAGAGTATGTAAAACTTACACAGCTGTTGTAATTGGAAAAAGCACTGTGTACTCAAAACACTTAACACTCGCACCACAAGTTATTAAAATGTAGCTTCTCAATCCCAAATTACCCTGCTGAGGTGAAGGCCCTCTCTGATATGACACTTGCTGCAGGCTAGGCTAGTACCTCAAGTACATCTTGGGTCACTTCTAGCCAGTGCTTCAGCCTGGACATCCAATAGTTATTGACCAGTGCAATGCATGAATCTATCTATTGGTGATAGACAGGTGGCAGGAGAGAGGGGGCGGCACCCGTGCACCCCTAATGGACACACCACCAATGTCTAAGACAGTGTGCACCTTTGAACACAGCTGATCACAAATCGGGAAAAGGAGCCAATCACTATGGCTTTTTACCACATGATCAGCTGTGTCCAACCTCAGCTAATCACAGTGGGGTAGATTCAGGTAGGGGCGCGCACTGATACAGCGGCGCAGCGTATCGTCTTTACGTGACGCCGCCGTAAATTACAGGAGCAAGCACTGTATTCACGAAGCACTTGCTCCGTAAGTTGCGGCGGCGTAGCGTAAAAGGGGCCGGCGCAAGCGCGCGTAATTCAAATGATCCGGTAGGATCATTTAAATTAGGCGCGTTCCCGCACCGAATGTACTGCGCATGCGCCGTCCCTAAAATTTCCCGACGTGCATTGCGGTAAATGACGTCGCAAGGACGTAAAATTTTCAAGTCACGACCCGGGAACGACGTCCATACTTAACATTGGCTGCGCCTCCTAATAGCAGGAGCAACGTTACGACGAAAACGACTTACGCAAACAACGTAAAAAACTACCGCCGGGCGCACGTACGTTTGTGAATCGGCGTAAGTATGTAATTTGCATACTCTACGATGACAACTACGGAAGCGCCACCTAGCGGCCATCGTGAGAATGCACCCTAAGATAGGACGGTGTAAGAGACTTATGCCAGTCGTATCTTAGGCTAATGTCGGCGTATCTAGCTTTCTGAATACAGAAAATAGATACGCCGGCGCAGCTTTGGAATTACGCGGTGCATCTATGGATACGCCGGCGTAATTCTTTCCTGAATCTACCCCAATGTAAACAGGATTTGCTGGTTATTGGCAATCCTCCCCTCAGGGTATCAGCAAATCCACACAGGGGATCATCAGTGTCCTGATGATCAATGCAGCCTCAACAGTGCCCACCAGTGCTGCCAATCTGTGCTCATCAGTGCTGACAATCTGTGCTCACCAATGCTGCCAATCAGTGCCAATCAATGCTGCCTATCAGTGATGCCTATCATTGCTAATCAGTGCCGCCTATTATTGCCACCTATCAATACCCATCAGTGCTGCCCATCAGTGCCACATATCAGTGCAGCCTCATCAGTGCCTCCCCATCAGTGCTGCCTTAATCAGTGCCCATCAGTGCTGCTTATCAGTGCCCATCAGTGCAGCATGTCAGTGCAGCCTCATCAGCACACATCAGTCAAGGAGAAAAATTACTTGTTTACACAATTTTAGAACAGAAACAAAGAAAACATTTTTTTTCTATATTTTCTGTCTCATTTGTTTGGCAAAAAAATAAAAAATCTATTGGTGATTTAATACCACCAAAATAAAGCTCTATTTGTCTAAACAAATATATAAAAATGTAGTTTGGGTACAGTGTTGCATGATCGCGCAATTGTCATTCAAAGTGCAACAGCACTGAAAGCTGAAAATTGGCCTGGGCAGGATTGGGCAAAAGTGCCCAGTAGGCAAGTGGTTAAACATCCCCCTACATACAAAATAAAAGTTTTACGGAGGATTTGATACAAGTTCTGCTGCTATTTGTAGGAATTACCATGCTGAATTTTCAGATGAATTATGAAGGCAGAGAAACCAAACTTGTATTTCTGAACAATTTCACTGACCTTGTAGGTCACCGATTGAGGAGTTGTAAGAAAGCATTATCATACGGGCGGTCTACCTTATTAGTCTCTGTGTCTAAACAAATGAACATGCATTTGTTTTGTAAAAAATATGCTCACCTGCAGATTGTTATAAGATGAGCCTAGCAGGGGGCATCGGAATTTATTACATGTATTAATATGAAAGTCGTCCTTTTTGATGTACCGTATCGGGAGATGTATTCACGGTTTCCAAAGACAGGGTCTGATCCGACAACTTCCTGTGTTTCAAAGAGAAGTACAGCGCTTGTTTTCTTTGAAACGTGTCAGAAGTGGGTGAATAACCCATTCAACACACCGTGCTGGATACATTTTAAATCAGTCTTTCCCAAATTTCAATCTTGTGGGTAAGAAACACGTTTTCTCCTCTGAATGTCAATGAGCGGGATAGGTGAGCATTTCTTAATGGTAGCTGGAATGGAGCTGCTAATAGACTTTCCTGTGCCTGAGAAGCTTTTTGTTCTGTGCAAAGTAGAAATTGTGTTATCATATGCTTATTGCTAGGTATCCACTAAAAAAAAAACATAGTTTTGTATCACTTAAAAGGTCAGTCCTCTCAAAAGTGGTATTTCAGTTATAGGAGGACTTTGGTGGGCTACGTAATCTTCTCATTTCTTACATCCCTTGAGAACCCAGTGATAACACCCTATCGTTATTCTTAGCTTTGTTCACATCCCCCTTGAAGGTTTGGGTGTTCCCGTATATCTCAGAATGTTCTCACAGCTCCTGATGCATTCTCCTTAAAGAAATCATGCTATCAACTTAACACATTGCATATAAACTATGTATTCACATGCAAAGTGCCTTTGAACATGTTAACTTCGAACATTTGACTGCTTAGAAGAACCTTCTTCTTACTTGCATATTATAGCCCTGTCCTCCTGGGAGTGTCTAATTACTGTCTGTGCTGACCCAGCTCCTCTGCCCCTCCCCTCACCTCCCTATATAACATTTTCTCAAGCTGCTGGAGAAATGTAGGGGAATTATACAGATTGCCACGAGTCTTCTGAGACAGCACCCAACATAAGGCCTCGTACTGTGCTATGTGTTTTCTGCTGCACCATAGGAATGGTTATATCTTCTTAGTCCTCTTCATAAAATTATCAGAAACTTCTGCTTAAAGTAGAACTATAGGCAACACTTTTTTTTCACGTTGGATAGAGTAAGGGGGGGTCATAGCCCCTGTCATTTTATTTTTTACCATCCCTGTCCCATTGTAGAGATTTCCCTTCACTTCCTGCCCCATAGCCAAACAGGAAGTGAGAGGAAATCTATGCAAATTAAGGGAATACATTGCCCCCCCCCATGCCCTCATAACTAGTGTCCCCACTCAAATTATTCAGGGTGGGTCTTAAACAGCAAGGGGTGTGGCCTTGGCAGGAAGGGGTGGGTCACATTTAAATTAGGGGGTGCACAAGTTTAGTCAGGCCTAGGGCAGCACAAAACCTAAATACACCATTGGTGGCCAGTGTACAGACTTTCGTTAGGGAAGCGCAGCCAGGAAAATATTTGTGCCTTACCAGCCCAACTATTTTGTCTGTCAGATAACCAGACAGCTCCTTTAATGAAGCAACACCCAGGAAAGACCTTCAACTTATGGAGATTCAGATCTGTCTTGGCACTAGATTAGCCTTCTCTTACTGTAGTTCTGCTCGTGGCTCAAGAATCGGTTCCTTACTGCACCACTATGTGACCCACAGACAGAGACAGCATAGTTGTGTTTCAAAAGAAGCTGATCCTTTATGTCCACTTGTCCATCCTAACCTGGAAGTTCCAGTACAAAATTACAACTTGAATTTTAAAATCCAATAAATTAACATCTTTAAGATGTAAAAAAATGAAAATTCATACTACATTATTTGGCGACTCCTAGCAAAGTACACAGTGACCTGAGACTCTGCGCAGTAGGAATTGTTCCAAAAAATTAGATATTGCTAGGATTGGACCTTGCATGATCTGCTAGTAGCAAATTCAGAGAGTCATTTATTAAAATAAATGTTGATCCATGGTAATAGACACGTTCTGAGATTCTATCCCTTAAATAAATGTATTTATTAATATATATTAGTGCTGTCAGTTAAACGCGCTATTAACGGCGTTAACGCAAACCCACGTTAACGCCGTCAATTTTTTTATCGCGCGATTAACGAGGCGGCGTTCAGGGGTTATCATCCCGGTACCGTTGTTTAGAGCGGGCGATCGGCTATCCAAACATAACAACCGATGCGGCTAAAAGCCGCTCGGTTGTTATGCCGGAGGGGACATCCCCCCCCTCCCGCCGCCTTTCGCCGCTCTGACCGGGCCTCCCGTCCCACCGGGAGACCCGATCCTCCATCCGGCGCCTTCTGTGTCCAGGCGGAGACTGACACTAAGCCGTAAGCGGCTTTGATTCAGTCTCCGCATTGAAACCACGGAAGCGACGTCATGACGTCACTTCCGGGTTTCTCGGCTGCCAATGGCGCCGGATTTAAAAAAGTACACAGTATTCAGAATCGCCGTTTTCGGCGATCTGAATACTTTGAAGTGCAAAGGAGGGCTCGGAGGTCTTTTAGACCCCCGATCCCTCCATAAAGAGTACCTGTCACCACCTATTGCTGTCACAAGGGATGTTTATATTCCTTGTGACAGCAATAAAAGTGATCAAAATGTAAAAAAAAATTAAAAAACACAATTTAATATTATAAAAAAATAAAAAATAAATAAGAAAACAAAAAAAAATTTTTTTAAAGGGGAGCCTCCTTAATGGCGCGATTAATCGTGAGTTAACTATGACATTTATGCGATTAATCGCGATTAAAAATTTTAATCGCTTGACAGCACTAATATATATATTGTGACAGGAAGTCAGGTAAATCTGTGGGTGTTGTCACAGACGGGACATACATTTCTGCCTTGTTTAGACAATACACCAATTGTTATTAGGCGTCGGCTGCAAATGTAGCCAGAAAAGGCTAAAGGCCGTTGGAAAACTTCAGCTGTTCAGAATGAGGCAATTAAGGCCTCTATAAGTAGTCCAGAGGATTACCACTAATTTGCTGCATCCTGAGTCTTTGTGAGTAAGGAGAGCAGTGCCAGAAAATCTTCTGAGAAGGTGAGGAGAGGATTGATTTTTCTGTGTGATAAAAATCAAAAGACTATTGTTTTTTTGCTGTATGACCAGCAATGTCTGCCCAGCACTAGGCTGTGCCAGACTCCATAGATAGGTTCCTGTGTGGTGAATATAGACGCCCCAAGTGGCCAGGATTTATTTTATGTTTGATTTTGTTTATGCTGTTTGGATGCTTGCACTTGTTTCCAGCAAGATGGACGAATAAACCAAAATCTTTGTTTTCAACCGTCTTCGACTGCCTGTCTGTATAAATTCAGTGTGTAGTGAACCCATCCAAGGGGTCACACACCCCGCTACCGAGCTAACCCCTTACAATATATATATATATATTGTGACATTGGGGGTTGTTAGCTCTTGAGTCAACACCAAACAGGCATATAACGTTAAGGGCCTGGTAGCCCACGTTTATTAAAGGAGGAAAACAAAACAAAAGTCCATTCAGGAATCCCACGCAGGGGTTTAAACGATGATCAGAAACAACTGAAAATACTAGCCCACCTGGCTACTCTTCGACAGCACTGCTGCCATAGGAACTGGTCCCTTAAATCATCAGCTCCTTCAGACCCCCAGTCTTGGGTGCACACGGCTTTGAAGCCCTTCAACGCCCACAGCGACTGTCTGCACACAGAGACACCAGCAGCCACTGCTGCACACACTTCACCTTCCTCCACTTCTGCTCTCCTCAGCCCTTCATTATATGAGCTGTGTGCACCTGGGCACACAGCTTGCAGGCTGTCTCTAAAACCCGGACACAGGGTTGGAGATCCCCGTCCCACCCATATCTCTGAGGAATCTCCAAGCCACAGAGCCCCTTGAAGAGATAAATAAATCTGAGAAAACTACACACACACTATATTACCAAAAGTATTGGGATGCCTGTCTTCAGTGCTGGCCCAAGACATTGTGCTGCCTGGTACCAAGAATGAAATGCTGCCCCCTCAAAAAAAAAATCACGCCCACCAAAATGCCCCCACATCCATTATTTTATATCATGATAACTAAAGTGGACCTGTCATGGCTCTATACATGTATATAGGAGTATAAAGAGGACCTGTTATGGTTGTTTACATGTATAGGAGTATAAAAAAGACCTGGTATACCTCTATTCATGTATGTAGGAGTATAAAGAGGACCAGTCCATACGTCTGTTTCTTCCCGTAAGCCCCATCCCGGTGCTCCCACCCTTGACTCATTTCTAGGATCCCCTTAGAGACTGCAGACATGATAAAAGACAGGAGATGGTCAGAGGCTGCAGACACGATACAGGAGGTGGACAGAGGCTGCGGTCTGCGGCCATGACACAGGAGGTGGACAGAGGCTGCGGACATGACACAGGAGAGGGACAGAGGCTGCGGACATGACACAGGAGGGGGACAGAGGCTGCGGACATAACACAGGAGGGGGACAGAGGCTGCATACATGACAAATGAGAGGGACAGAGGCTGCGGACATGACACGGGGACAGAGGCTGCGGACATGACACGGGGGCAGAGGCTGCGGACATAACACAGGAGGGGTACAGAGGCTGCAGACATGACACGGGGGGGACAGAGGCTGCGGACATGACACAGGAGAGGGACAGAGGCTGTGGACATGACACGGGGGGGAGGACAGAGGCTGCGGACATGACACGGGAGAACATCTCTGACCTGTGGCGAGGTGAAAGGTGGCACAGGAGGAGGACAGCATACTGTTGATGTGGAGTAGAAGTTATATGATGGTGGACAGTGCACATCAGTCTCTGTCCCTCACCTGCATGCCATGGCCGCTTCAGTTTCAGTGCAATCCTCCTCTCACTTCATATCCCCCCCAGTTTTACTCCCTCCTCCTCCTCATCCCTGCTCGGCCGAGTCCTACTATGGCGAGTGCACTACACGAGCCAGGGGAAAGGGAATAGCCTCTCCAGGTGGGAACCCAGAGGAATATCCTCCGTTGCAGACAATTCAGGTGCAAGCAAAGCAGGAACAAAGATTGTCTCTGGACAGCCGCACTCTGAACAAATTGTAGCCTTTTATTAAAAGAAGGACAGCACTACAAGTCACAGCAAACTTGTGCTTAGTCATAGTCATAGTCACTACACGAGCCACTGTAGTGACCGCACTCCAGTCCCGATTGTCTATTCAAAAATGGCGCTGGGTGGTGCCATTACATTACTGCGCATGCCCCGCCCGAACGGCGCATGCGCAGTTGCATTGTCGGCTCGCGGCCATCTTTTTTACGAGCACCCGTGCCCATAACGGACTTTCACGAACACCAAGGACGGTTGGCAAGGCTGCAATTTGCCTCAGTGGGGCGGGCGGAACGGTGATGGCGGGTGGGCGGAAATTTACCGCCCCCCTGAAAGTGCCGCCTGGTACATTGGTACCATCTGGTCCCATGGTAGGGCCGGCCCTGCCTGTCTTTATATGCTTATGAACTTTAATGACATCCCAGTCTTAGTCCGTACCGTACTGAGACTGGACAGTGAAAGGAGAAGCAGCAAACTGATGAACTCATCTCTCTCTCTTTCACACTTGCGGACTGTATGTCCGCTTTTTCATCCATCCGTGTGCGGATAAAAAAGGGACATACATTGGTCCCTATGAGATAGCGGGTGTCAGCTGATGAACATCAGCTGACACCCGATCTCGCCCGCCTCCGCATTCCTCCGATTCTGCAGACGGAGGAAAACCCTATTTTTCCTTCCATCTGCGGATCGGATCGGATGAACACGGACAGACGGTCCGTGTTCATCCGATCCCCCCATAGGGTAGAGAGCGAAGAAAAGACAGGGTGGTCCCTGCACAGTGTGCGGGCAGGGCTGGATTCCAGACAAGGCCAACAAGGCCAGGCCTTGGAGCGGCAGTGGGTGCAGGGGCGGCACTGTGGCTGAGAGGAGAGGACACTTTCACTTTCATTTTGGGAGTTCCCCCTGTCATGCGGATGGTGAGAGGAGAGAAAACAGAGGGAAGAGGAGGTGAGATGGTTCTCGGCAGCAGCACCCCCCCCCCCCCTCCCGGTTCTCAATGTCATTTTGTCATTTTTGGCAGCAGCACCCCCCCAATGCTCAATGTCATTTTTGGCAGCAACACCCCCCAAGTTCTCAGTGTCATTTTCGGCAGTACCAATCCCAGTCCCCCACCCCCCTCCGCTTCTCAATGCATCTCAGTATCCTGCCGAAAAAGTCCCCCAGCGGATAATGTCCCCCCTGTACTGTGTAGACGAGGGCGGCATTGAAGGACCCGGCCTTGGGGCGGCAAAGGGAGTAAATCCGGACCTGTGTGCGGGGACTGCCCTGTCATCCGCCGGCTCAGTGGGGATCAACAGAGCGATCCCCGCTGAGCAAACGGAGGTTCACGGGCGGATCATTACTGATCTGCCCTGTGTGAAAGGGCCCTTACTCTACTCTGTCCATTTTATCAGCAATCTCCATGTTAGTGCATGACCACTGTAGCACAACTGGCTGGCTCCCCTGTTCTACTTACAGTCTGAGCCCTGCTGTACAGGGGTTTACAGGAGGCTGATATCATGTTACACTATCAGGTTACACTACTTGCTTTTTAAGATGCATATAATGCTATATTAATTAATCCAAAGATACTTTAGTATGTTTTTTTTATATCGGCCTTGAGTTCATTTTTATGTACAGATTCAAAAAGAACGCTTATTTTAGCAACACCTACACATTGCCTGTCTATACACAGTGGCCCAGATTCAAGAAGCAATTGCGCCCGTGTAACCATGAGTTACACGGCGCAATTGCTTACTTGCTCCGGTGTAACGAGTGCTCCTGATTCAGGAACCTCGTTACACCGGCTGCAGCCTAAAATCTGCGCGGCATAAGGCTCTTATGCCTCGCAGATTTTAGGCTGCATTCTTGCAGGGGCCGCTAGGGGGCGCTCCCATTGTGTATCAGCGTGTAGTATGCAAATTGCATACTACCACTGATTCACAATCTTGCGCGGGCCCCGCGCAAGCCAGGTACGGAGTTTCCGTACGGCTACTTTAGCGCAAGGCTGCCCTTTCTAATAGCAGGGGCAGCCTGTGCTAAAGTATACCGCCGCTCCCGCGTCGCGACGTTCAAATGTTACATCGTTTGCGTAAGTGCTTCGTGAATGGCGCTGGACGCCATTCACGTTCACTTTGAAGCAAATGACGTCCTTGCGACGTCATTTGCCGCAATGCACGTCGGGAAAGTTTCCCGACGGAGCATGCGCTGTACGCTCGGCACGGGAGCGCGCCTAATTTAAATGATTCCCGCCCCCCCGCTCCGTGAATCGAGGGCAGCGCAAAATATTTGCGTGGGCTCAGGGCAAAATCGTTGCCCTGTGCCCGCGCAAATAAAGCGCAAGCTATGCTGAATCTGGGCCATTGTAATTAGGCCCCATACACACGATAGAATTTATCCGCGGATACGGTCCAGCGGACCGTTTCCGTGGATAAATCCTCTCGAGGATTTCAGCGGATTTGGAGTGTACACACCATCGCATTGAAATCCGCGCCGAAATCCTCTGGCGATGACGTGTCGCCGTGTCGCCACGATTATGACGCCGCGACGTGCGCGACGCTGTCATATAAGGAATTCCACACATGCGTCGAATCATTACGACGCATGCGGGGGATCCCTTCGGACGGATGGATCCGGTGAGTCTGTACAGACCAGCGGATCCATCCGTTGGGATGGACTCCAGCAGATGGATATGTTCTGCATGTCAGCAAATATTCGATCTGCTGGAATCCATCCCAGGGGAGATTTATCCGCGGAAACAGATCCGCTGGCGTGTACACACCATAGGATCTATCTGCTGAAACCCATTTGCTGGGATTTATCTGCGGATGGATTCTATCGTGTGTACGGGGCCTAAGAATAGTCCTTGAACGTTGCTGTCGATAAACAAACAAAATCCAGATAAAAAGATATAATTAAACAGCATAACGATGGG
>NC_053492.1:431947593-432040093 GCF_905171775.1 Rana temporaria
ATATTTTTTATATCTATTTATTTATACATTTATCTGTCTGTCTATCTTGTAATATGATTTGTTGAGATCATGTAAGTTGTATATAGCAATATATTGATTTATGTGCTATTTATAGCTCTATCTCATATCCAGCTATGTTTTATCTATCTGTCTATTTTTATAGATCTCATATAATTCTGTGTTCTATCTATCTATCTATCTATCTATCTATCTATCTATCTATCTATCTATCTATCTATCTATCTATCTATCTATCTATCTATCTATCTATCTATCTATCTATCTATCTATCACCCTACCTCTATCCTATGTCTGTCTGTCTATCCATTTATGTGCCTACTGTATCTCTCTTATATAGCTATCTATCTATCTATCTATCTATCTATCTATCTATCTATCTATCTATCTATCTATCTATCTATCTATCTATCTATCTATCTATCTATCTATCTATCTATCTAAGTGTTATTATTGTTATAATTGTGCATAAACCTTTACAAATGCAAGCACATGCAGCTGGATTAAACAAATACAGCAATAACTAGAAACACGTGGTAGGAGAGAGCTATTTACTGTATATGTCAGCTTAATTTCAAGATTTCAAGGGGATATAATATAATATATATATATATATATATATATATATATATATATATATATATATATATATATATATTTATTTATTTATTTATTATGACATTATATATATATATATATATATATATATATATATATATATATATATATATATATATATATATATATATATATATATATATATATATATATAAAAATCAGGACTTTATTTCACTGTTAATTGGATATTCTGAGTATTTATATTTATTGTGAGTCTAAATCTAAGCTTAAAAAATAGTAAAGTTTTTCCTTTAACAAAGAAACCCCTCCAACAAGCTTTCTAACATTAAAGCAAGTGGCAAGAATGACAACTTTATTCAAGCGGATCATCTGGAATTACATTAAACAGCTGCTATTAAACAGCTGACAACAAAGAAGCCCATTTTCATCTGTACAGCATAGAGATTTAAGCAGTGTGCTCCCTCAGTAATGTTATGAAGAAGACATTGTGTTCCTGTATACCCATACACACTGTACTCCCCGCTGTGCTTGTTGCCAAACACACTCTCTTTTTTTTTTTTTTCTTTTTTTTTTTTTCGTCTAATCACTTTGTATTCAGGCAGGCCTCTGGGATGCCCACAATTCATCTAGACAAATGCAGAACAGGTTTCACAAAACTGGTTTTAACAGGTGCCTGTGCTAAGCACCAGACAGACCTAAGACATATGACAGGCCAGCTATGCGGCAGTGGTCATAGGTTATGACGTGTCCTCCTGCACCTGACATGGACTATTTCTCAGCCTGCAACTAACACAGGAAACAAAGCAAGCTTTTTTCATTACCACTTTCTCAATCTGCGAGGGAGCACTTCTAAAATTTACTATTAAGATAAATAGATATACAGATCAAAAATTTAATAACTGATAAAGAGATAATTGGATGATAGATAGATAGTAGGACTGTTACTGGCTAAAATTTTCGTGTTCGATTCATCGTTTTATTTTTTAATCGATTAATCGTCTCATTTCGATTAATTATAACGCACATACAGATCCAACTACTTTTAGCTGATCTCCTTGCAGGCTGATTTCCAGTGCAGCTACCAACAACTGGAAAAATGGATAGCGGGATACAAAAAACCCAAAGGCAGCGCTCGATGGGAATAGCATTAAAACTTTGATAGTCTTCAAGTAGGTAACAAAATAAATATTGCACTGAAGATAAAATCGATGTAGCTACATAAACTGTTGGTGCGAGTAATACCAAACGATAGCAAAAACAGTCATAAAAACTTGTAGCTAAGTATGATACTGGTATAAAAATGTGTACAACGATACCACTGCTGATTCCAGATGTGGAGGGGTTAACATCAGTCCGTCGGCATGTAAATCCCAGGTTGATAGAGGCAAGTGATAGATGGAAGTGTAACAGCCCTTGTGTGTGGCAGGTAGTAAGGTCCTACCGCCATGCAGATATGAAGGCACAACAAAGGAGCCCTTCAGATGGACATGGCAAGCCCCGCCAGTGTCCGTGACGTTACTGGATCTCCAACGGAATTACCTGAAGACCCGGAAGACGGCGGAGAGGTGAGTACCGATCAAAAGAATTTTGATTGATCAAAAATATTGACGATTAAACAAGGAATTAATAGTTAATTTTCACAGCCATAGATAGATAGATAAATAGATAGATAGATAGATAGACCGATAGATAGATAGATAGATAGATAGATAGATAGATAGATAGATAGATAGATAGATAGATAGATAGATAGATAGATAGATAGATAGATAATTGAGTAATATAAACACGTATTAAATTAATAAATTATACTGTTTTAATACTAAAAAATAAATAAAAAAAATATTGAATTAAAAGTTCAACTCAAGTCAAGACTTTTTTATTTCCATTTGTACAGAGAGGGTTAGAGCTTTGGTCAAGTTTTTTTTTTATTGCCATCCAAGACCTTAAAGTGTTACTAAACCCACAACAGTAAAATCGTTCCGTTTATGCAAAATAGCATGCTTGTTATACTCAGGCCCCTCGTACACACGATCGGTTAACCAGAGGATAACAGTCTGATGGACCGTTTTCATCGGTCCAAACCGATCGTGTGTGGGCCCCATAGGTTATTTAACCTTCGGTCAAAAAAGCCAACTTGCTTTAAATTTTAACTGATGGATTGCTAACCGATAGGTCAAAACCGATCGTTAGTACGCACAACCATCGGTTAAAAATCCACACATGCTCAGAATCAAGTCGACGCATGCTTGGAAGCATTGAACTTCGTTTTTTTGAGCACGTCGTTGTGTTTTACGTCACCGCGTTCTGACACAATCGTTTTTTTAACCGATGGTGTGTAGGCACGACGGACCATCAGTCAGCTTCATCGGTTAACCTATGACAACGGTCCGTCGGTCCGTTCTCATCGGATGGACTGATCGTGTGTACGCGGCATCACTGTGGATCTTCAGGGGTTAATCCTCTGCATTGTGTAAAAAGGCTGTTTGACTCTATATGGACATATCCTTCCCTCCTGCACTGTCTATCTTGGCAAGACCATATAATACAGTGAGGGTAGCCATCCTGCACATGCTCAGTTTTGCTGAAGAGAACATTTCCTGTTTCAGTTGAACTGTTCAGGTCACATGATATTGACATCACACATGTGAGCGTGTATACAGGCTGTAGTGGAAATCTCCTCCTAACTGAAAAATCAGCAGAGGAACTATTTTCATATTACTGGCATTAGTAACAACTTAAAGAAGAAATATATATTTTTACATATCCAGCTTGGATCAATGTAGCTATGCATATACCATTCGGCATCCTTTTAAAATCTGGAAATTACTATAGTAGACACGGCCAGTCTGGTGATCTCCACTAGCTTCTGGGTCCTGTGCTGAGCTGTTGCCCACTGCTGCATTCTGAACACAGAAGGCCACCTGCTCTGGATGGGTGTCATTCAGGGAATGCAAAGCATTCTCTGATTGGTTGAGGTGGAGTGCGCCTCTTCACGTTGTCCAAATATAGAACATTTTGCATTCGTTGAGAAGATGCAAAATGGGCAACTTCCTGTGTTCACAATGCAGCAGGGGAGCCACTTGGTTCTGGCCCCAGAAGCTAGTGAAGATTACAAGAGTGGCCATGTCTACTATAGTCATTTCCAGCTTCTAGTGTGAGCCCACAGATATGGTATATGTATAGTTCCAAGCTGCACCAATGTAGCTATGTAAAAATATCTATACCTGGAATTCATCTTTAATGACTTGCCGACCGGCTCACGCTAATATACGTAGGCAAAGTGGTTCGTTCCTGCAAATTGCCGTTTAGGAACGATAGTAGGCACGCGCATTCCTGCTGCAGGGAGGAACCCGATGCTCGTGGCCGGCGGGTGCGATCCCCGTGCACAAGTGCAGGAACAGGGATTTGTGTGTGTAAACACACAAATCCCTGTTCTGTCAGAGGAGAGGAGACATATCGTTTGTTCCTACTAAGCAAGCGCTGTATAGAAAAAAATGGCCTGGTCATTAAGCAGCCAAATCTTCCTGTCTATAAGTGGTTCATAAAGCCCAACTCTGAGCACCAAACTCAGTTGCCACAAAAGAAACCCCCAGCAATAACATTATAATCTGTTCCCCCTCTCTAATAAAAATGTTTTTTTGCCTCATACATCTCCGTTTGAGAGATTTTTCATCAATTCCTGTCCTGGGTTCTTGTCTCACATATCTATCACAAATCAATTTCTCATCACTTCCTGTTTTTTTTTTTTTTTAAAGCCCAAGCAACTATACATTTTGTTTCCTCAAAGAACCCCACCCCCTCCCCAATCATGCTGGGTTTCTGCTACACTTGGCAAATATGTTTTACATGCCGAGATTAGTAGAATTCCGTCTGTACTTCTGGCCTGCTTATTTGCAGACCCGTTTTACAACCTCCCCTGAACGATTTAACTTTACGGATAGTAAACAACATTTAAAAACAGATGTTTAGGCGCGTTTAGCCACGTTTAGCCGCGCTTAGCCGCGCTTGCGTTTAGGAGCGTTTTAAAAAATTTTTTTTTCAAATAGCCAAAAATGTATCTCCATTAAAAACGCCTGTAAACGAAACAGAGCTAAATGTGAGTTACCACGTTTACACGCGTTTACAAGCTGTTACAGGCATTTCAGCCACTTCAAATCCCTTAACCACATAAGGACCGCCTCCTGCACATATAAGTTGGCAGAATGGCACGGCTGGGCACAGGCGCGTACCCGTATGTTGCCTTTAAGAGCCTAGCCGTATCTGGTCCAAAGCTCCATGATCTCCGCCGGTGTCCCACGAGCGGTCACAGGAGCTGAAGAACGGGGAGAGGTGTGTGTAAACACACCTTCCCCGTTCTTCTGTGTGGCAGTGACACTGATCGTCTGTTCCCTGATATAGGGAACGACAATCAGTGACGTCACGCCTACAGCCACGCCCCCCTACAGTAAGAATCACTCCCTTAGGGCACACTTAACCCCTTAGCACCCCCTAGTGGTTAACCCCTTCACTGCCATTGTCATTTTCATAGTAAACAGTGCATTTTTATAGCACTTTTCGCTGTGAAAATGACAATGGTCCCAAAAATGTGTCAAAAGTGTCTGATGTGTCCGCCATAATGTCGCAGTCATGAAAAAAATCGCTGATCGCCGCCATTACTAGTAAAAAAAAAAATTAATAAAAATGCCATAAAACTATCCCCTATTTTGTAAACGCTATAACCGATCAATAAATGCTTATTGCGATTTTTTTTACCAAAAATAAGTAGAAGAATACGTATCGGCGTAAACTGAGGATTTTTTTTTTATAGTGAATTATTTTCAAAATTGTTGCTCTATTTTTGTTTATAGCGCAAAAAAAAAAAATGCAGAGGTGATCAAATACCACCAAAAGAAAGCTCTATTTGTGGGAAAAAAAAGATGCCAATTTTGTTTGAGAGCCACGTCGCACGACCGCGCAATTGTCAGTTAAAGCGACGCACACAAAAAGGGGCAAGGTCCTTAACCTGCATAATGGTCCGGGTCTTAAGTGGTTAAAGTGTAAGTTCACTTTAACAGAAAAATCTGTAGGGTGAGCTTGCACAGGACCTCTTCCTCACCCCCCCCCCCCCCACACCCAGTCCCACTGACCAGGACGGCAGCAATCTCCCATTCTGAGCCCCAGTATATCCATACAGGAGTTCGGGTCTTAGAAATCCCCTCTGCATCCACACTCACAGGATGGGCTACGTGGCTGCAGAGGCGTATGTAGTGAAAATAGCGCCTATGGCAAGCACTGAAACTGCGCCCCTGTCGAAACATTTGAAATCCATCTTTCAGATAACCTTAACAAAAAAAACAGCTAACAAAACTAGCAATATTTATCATCCCTTGTGATACCTTGGGTAGTGACATACCTTTTTATGGAGAAATCTGGGGTTAAACCCCTGATCCCTCCTCTGCCCTCCAAGGCCAGGTAAATGCAGAAACAATACTGGAAGTGATGAAATCTTCATCACTTAATGCCTCAGTTTTCACAGAGGAGAGGGAGAAACTGATGTTCCTCCTTCTTCTTTGTGCGCTGCCAATCCGACCAGATGGAATGGGAGAGCCTGGGAGAACAGGGGAGGGCAGGGATAGCACTGCCATTGTCCATTAGCAAAGGTGCTGAAAAGGAGATCCTGCCTATGCTTGGGAGGAGGGAAGAAGAGACCCCCAGTCCCTGGTAAGTACCTTGCTGCCCAGCCACTCAACAGCGCCCCCTTCATATGGCGCCCATGGCACTTGCCATGTTTGCCATACCCTAGATAAACCACTGCGTGGCTGCTAATTGGTTCAATTAGAATGCTTCGAAATGTTCCTCCTGACGGGGTACGTTTCGGACATTCAGCTCAGGGGATTTCTAAGGCCCGGACCTCTGACGCGGACATACCGGGGCTCAGAACGGGAGATTGCCACGGTTCAGGTCAACGGGACAGGGGGGCGAGGAGGGGATACTGTGTAAGTACACCTTACAGATTGTTCTGTAAAGGTGAACTTAACCTTTAACCACTTGCTTACTGTGCACATATACCCCCTTCCTGCCCAGGCGAAATTTCAGCTTCCGGCACTGTGTCGCTTTAACTGACAATTGCGCGGCTCCCCACAAATAGAGATTTCTTTTGGTGGTATTTGATCGCCTGTGCGGTTTTTATTTTTTGTGCTATAGACAAAAAAAGAGTGTAAATTTTGAAAAAAACACAATGGGCCAGATTCAGAAAGATCAGCGGATCTTTCTGCTGGCGTAACGTATCTTATTTACGTTACGCCGCTGCAAGTTTTTCAGGCAAGTGCTTTATTCACAAAGCACTTGCCTGTAAAGTTGCGGCGGCGTAGCATAAATCACCCGGCGGAATTCAAATTAGGCGGGTAGGGGGCGTGTATAATTTAAATGATGCGCGTCCCCGCCCCGAACGAACTGCGCATGCGCTGGCCGCGACTGAATCCCAGTGCGCATACTCCAAATGACATCGGCAAATCGCCATGCTTTCAACGTGAATGTAAATTACGTCCATCCGTATACGCAAACGACGTAAAAAATTCAAAACTCGGCGCGGTAACGACGGCCATACTTAACATTAGCTACCCCTTATATATTAGGGGTAACTATACGCCGGAAAAAGCCGAACGCAAACGACGTAAAGAAAAAGCACCGGGCGGTCGTTCGTTTCTGAATCGGCGTAACTCCTCATTTGCATATTCCTTGCGTAAAACATACGGAAGCGCCACCTAGCGGCCACTTGGCGGATCTTAGGGAGATGAATCAGTCGCATAGATACGACTGGCCGAACTCAGAGATACGACGGCGTATCAGGAGATACGCCTTCATATCTCTTTCTGAATCCGGCCCAATATTTTTTACTTTTTGCTATAATAAATATTACATTTAAAAAATAAAAAAAAGGCCGATACGTATTCTTCTACATATTTTTGTTAAAAAAGCGTATAGTGACTGGTTTGCGCAAAAGTTATAGCGCCTACAAAATAGGGGACATAATTATGATTTTTTTTATTATTTTTTTTTTACTAGGAATGGCGGCGATCTGCGATTTTTATTATTATTTTTATTATTATTACATTATAGCGGACACATCGTACACTTTTGACACATTTTTGGTGAACAGTGCTATAAATATTACTGTATAAATGTGACTGGCAGGGAATGGGTTAACCCTAGGGGGCGAGGAAGGGGTTGAATGTGTAGCCTAGTGTCTAGCGGCTTTAAAAGACGAGGACGTCATATGACATCCTGTCAGAAGAATTGAGCTACTGTGCCGCCGTCAATTGACGGCAGCCGGTAGTAAGGTGGTTAAGCTTTGACAAAAAAAAAAAGCACCTGAAAGCTGAATGGTTACTCTGCAGAGCTGCACTAGATTTTGCACTCTCCAGCTATAGTAAATCAACCCTTTTGTTCTTTGAAAAACAACAGACATACTGGCTAGATGACCAGGTGTAAATAAAGGAAAGGAAGCCTAAACAAATAATAATAAGGGCCCTTTCACACGTACGAACAAACGGTCCGTTTATTACAAGTCAGTTTACGGACTTGTAATGTATCCCTATGGGATTGCAGACGTTAGCGGATGATGCATCCGCTAACGTCCGCAACCATCTGCTTCCGCAAAGATCCGCTTTTGCGGACGAAGAAAACCCTATTTTTCTTCCGTCCGGCGGAACGGATCGGATGAATACGGTCACACGGTCCGTATTCATCCGATTCCCCATAGGGGAGAGCGGAGGAGAGACAGGGCGGTCTCTGCACAGTGTGCGGGGACCACCCTGTCCGCCGACAGCTCAGCGGGGATTAACGGAGGAAATTGGAATCCCCGCTGAGCCAAACGGGCTAACGGAGCGGATCAATACGGATCCGCTCCGTGTGAAAGAGCCCATATGCAGCCATCACATCTAAGAATTGATAAGCTGCAATATATTGAGTTCACATTATTGTGAATTGGATGCTCTATATGGAGCCGGTTTACACATCTCTGGAATTACTCTGGAGCAAATGTACAGGAGTCCTGTGTGTCTTCTGGTCCATTTCAGGTCCGAATTCAGCCCAATATTTGTACTTAAAACACCGGAGCCCTATTGTGAGCCGCTCCGTGCTGCAGTGTGAACCCAGCCTAAATATTTGTTTTCAGGTTTAATACCGCTTTAATTGTTATCCAATTTGGGTTTATATCTACTTTCATTTGTTTATTATTGTATTTCAATTTTTTTTAAGACCGAGTGTTCTTAGAACACCAAAAAAAGAATAAAGGGTTCAATAAAAATGATCAAATTTATTTTTTATTTTTTTAAAAAGATAAAAATAATGAAATAATATAGTAAAAATTTGATAAAAATAAAAATAAAACTCAATAAATAGAAAAAATAAAATAAACAGCAACTCTCCTTTATTAAGTATCCCCTGCATGTGGTAGTATTCTCTCTCTGATCTTTCATCCAAGGCCTCATCTTTAAGTCCCTTGTGTTATTTAAGCCAGCATCATGAGGATAAAAAAGCCAGCTTAAAAAACTAAAGAGCGATACAAATACATTTTTCTTTTCTGATATCTCTAATATAATGCAATTCTCTTGGAAAAAATGACACAGTGACAGGCAGAGATTTGCATCCAAATTCGGCCTCAGTGATGCAACGCAGCTCCCGCGATGCACTTGTGCTAATTGATGATGACACAGCCTACCCCAGGCTCCATTGAAAAATCAAATTGTCATGTGTCTGAGAGAGATGCCAGAAGGCAGAAGTCAGAAAATGAGAACAACATCCCAGACTGTGATATGAATATATCCCCTTATGGAAAGCCGTGGCCGTTTGTTTATAGAGCTTCTTTATTTGTTGTGCCTGACTGTCGGCGAACAGATTCTTATCTGCGCTTCTTGGCATGCCAGCTAATTTGAAACACGCATTTTGAGTGGGTGTGCTGTTTCCCCATTTAACTTTATGTTTCTATTGAAAACGTACTTTTGGCTAAGCTGTGCTCACACTCTATTTATGGCTGTTTCACGCAAATTTCCCTTCAGTGTTACATTTCTGTTTATTGCTTTGTCTTGTAATGAAGCAGCGGGGAGTTTTATTTTCTCCAGTGGGCAGCACAAGTCCAAATCCCCAGAGGGCTAAAATCTGTCATCCACTTCAAGCTGACTTTTTTTTCCCAAATTCTCTGGATAAAGTTATTTTTGCTGAGCTACTAATATGAAAAATAATCATTTAATAATCTCATGAAATTATTTAAAGGATTTAAGGCTGGTGTCTCATGTATTTGTATGTATTGTTTTGTAATTTGTCACATCTTACAGTATTGTGAAGGATGCTATGCAAGTTTAAAATAGACATGAACTCAAAAAGATTTTCTATACTATGGGGAACATTTAGAAATGTTAATTGTGCCTAATCAATACTCAAATAATCAATTTTTTAATTAGAATTTATTTCTGAAAAATAGCAGTGCACTTCCTGTTATGTGAGGGTGCCTAGGAATGTCTGTGGGGGGCGTGTGCATGATGGTGCACTGAGTAGACGCATCTGAGAGAGCTCCGCTGGCATCCTGAGCTTCTAGACCTCCAGGCGGCTACAGTGCTCCTACAGTGGTGGAAATCATCCCCCTGCGACGCTGCTCATCCTGGGCATCAAAAGGACAGGGTAAGAAGTATATTTTCCTCCTATCCTGGAGGAATCCGTCCCAGGCCACAGGGACTGCGTGGGGACAGGAGGGCACCCCTCCACAAACATGGCGTCCCAAACAGAGAACCAGGATCTGCCCTCACGCCCCAAACTGGACTTATTGAAATCCTGGCAGCCATCACAAACTGCCATGCATCAGTCACCTCTTTGACCACTAAGGTGGAGGCTGTCCAGCTCGATGTGGGGTTAATCAGGCAGGACATGGACAAAATGAGATCTAGAATCACATCTGCAGAGCAGCGCATAAGCCGCATGGAGGATACAGTTGAGGGCCATACTACTGACCTCCTCATGCTACACACCAAAATCAGAGCCCTGGAATACAAAGCAGAGGTATGTCTGTACCTATAGCCCTGTAGCTCTATATCAGTGGTCTCCAAACTGTGGCCCTGGGTTCAGATGTCTATATCAGTGGTCTCCAAACTGTGGCCCTGGGTTCAGATGTGGGCCTTTGCTTGCATAGCTACACCCCTTAAAGTGATACTAAAGTCTTGTTTTTTTATACTTACCTGCTCTGTGCAGTGGTTTTGCAAAGAGCAGTCCAGATTCTGCTCTTCAGTGTTCCTGGTCCCTCCCTTCTGTTGACTGCATTAAGATAAAAACAAATCTTCCTTTACAACCACTTTAAGGCATTATTCCTGCCACTGATACTAACAATGGGACACTATTGCTTCCACTGGGACCAACGATGAGGCATAATTCCTTCCACTCATAACACAAATTGGGCACTAGTCCTCCCAACAATACCAACTCTTTCTCCCCCTAATATAAAAAAGTGGGCATTGTTTGCTCCCACTGGGCACCCTAAAGTCTGAATGACAGCAAACTGTCCCTTTCCTATGAAAGTTTGGAGATCTCTGCTCTATATATAGGTTGGACTTGATGGACTTGTGTCTTTTTTCAACCTCACCTACTATATACTGTATCTGCAGTATGAGATCTAAGACACTTCTAGTCTATGGGGTTTTGGAAGGACGTCTGGTGATATGGCTGATCTGTTGCTCCCTGTTCTTCGCACAAATCTCTGACATGAGAAAGCAAATACCAGTATTAACCAATATGGCTGCCTCCACATGGAGATATACAGTGCAGAATAAGCTATGCTAATTTACTAATGTGGAAAGGTCAGCTATTATCACGTTTGGGGATCAGACTCGGAGACCAGTAGCTATAGCAGTAGAGAGGTTCTCACCGACCAGCAGGATAGGTATTCAAGCAGATCACCCTTGTCACCCTGGGCTCGTATGCGGTCCAAGCACAAGGAACAAGCCCAAGGTCAGTAATGAGCAGTAGCAAAGATACGGACAGCAGAATGTGTGACAAGAGTGAGATATTGGCTGGAGAGAGCACAATAATCAAACCAGAGGCGCAAAGGCATAGCTTAAATCGGAAGTTCATGTAGGGAACGAAGGGTTCAAGGTTTAAGAGAAACAAGACACAATGCAAGGGTGTCTAAGGAATCAGACAGTGAGCTCTCAAGCAGTGTTCAGTGGTGCAGTGGTGCAGAGCGTCAAGAAGGTGTGGAGATACAGCATAATCATGATGCACAGCAGATTTGTACACTAGGGCAAATGTACTCCGCTTCTATTTCATGGGCATATGCACACATAAACATAGCTCAGTTATCAAACTTATATTAATAAGTTAATATCTTTAGGTGGAATTCCAGCTTACACCTTACTAGCCTCAACACTGTCCCCTTCCCTCTCTCAACACCTATGCTAAATAACCCGTGTAAGAAAGATGTATATAGTTACCAATTTTCAGGCCGCTCCAGTCTGGTCATGTCTTCCAGCTCCCCTGTGTCAGCCATCGCCAACTGCAGGGGAGGGGAGGGAGAACCGATGGTTGGGCCATCAAAGCCTATGGGTGATGTCAGCACTCCAGGCTTTATTAGCTGTTGCTGGAGAGCTCCCTCTTCTCCCCTGCTGCTGCCACTGGCTGGCACCGGAAAGGACTGGCGTGGCTTGGAAATTGGTAAGTATATACTGTACATCTTTCTTATCATCTAATCATCTTCTCATCGTTGTTAGAAGGGGAATCTGTTAACCAATTGCAGGAAGTAGCAACTTTAAATATAACTGCATTTTTTTCCATTGATAAACTCATGAAGGGTTGAAACCCATGTCAGATTTGGGTCACTGTTGAGAAAATGTGACATTACTTATCGACTTGGTGAACACTGTATTTTGACAGGAAATAAAAGGCATCTTCTCAAAATTAAAGGGGGTAAGGGGGACGTAAAATTAAAGTGCATATATCCCCCCCCCCCACTTAACCTAACCCACCTTCCCACTCCACAGTTGCATACTTTACCTTGGTGTTTAATTAGTTATATTTATTTTAAATAAACACTGTAAGGATTTTACACTATGCGGGCCTGGTGATCTTTCTGTTTTAACATGGTCGGAGTGATGTATAACCAGTGGGACGAAGCTTGATACCCAGTGGAGAGTCTTTTCCACACAAGAGTTTTCAGACTTCTCCTCCCTGAGAGTCTTACATCCTATGGTAAGGAGACATCTTCACTGGCGTATGCATGTATGGTGTTTTAGTGGAGCTGGGACACACGGATACTCGGATCCAAGTCACCTGGATTCAATAGAGAAAGAAAACCGCCGCTCCAGACAAATGCACTTCAGCGGTGAGTATGGTTCAAAACCCGATGGGTGCAGGCAATGCACAAATCATAAATAAGAGGGAGGAGATGATGGACAGCCGCACTCCAATAAAGTATAAAAAATGGTGCCTTTTATTCCAGTAAAACGAAAACTACAACAGCAAAAAACAAAATGCAAACAGTGGGGTAACAATAATAAAAGGCACCATTTTTTATACTTTATTGGAGTGCGGCTGTCCATCATCTTCTCCCTCTTATTTACACCTGGATTCAATGTTCTTCAGTTTTTATATTAATTTACAAATATGGAACTAGGCTAAGTTCACCTTTTTTTCTAAATTCCAGCTCCCCTATGTACCAATACAGCATTAATGTACCTATTTTGCAAAAATAAAACAGCTTTCCATTTATTCTACACATGCTTACCTCACTGTCCTCATGGATGTTTGAAAACACTGCTCCATTACTTATGCCTTACTTCCTGAACAGACTTTAGGTCATTACACAGGAAGGAGTTGACCAGCTGATCTCATTAGCACACACCCTGCATCATCTACCCTCAGCTGGTCAACTCCTTCCTGTGTCGTGACCTAAAGTCTGTGCAGGATGTTAGGCAGAAGTAATAGAATTTTTTTTTAAACAGCCATGAAGACAGTGAGGTGAGTGTGTAGAATAAATGGAAAGCTGTTTAATTTTTCGAAAAGAAGTTCATAATGCTATTTTGGTACATAGGGGAGCTGGCCTTTAGAAAAAAAAGGTGAACAAAGGTTAACTTAACGTTTAAAAGGTTTAGTGCGGTATGACACTTTTTTGTATTTGAATTGTACTTTTTCTATACAAGTCTGTACATCAGTCCAAAAAGGGGGACAACTGAGGAGTAAAAAAGGGACAGAGGGCTTTGGTTTTAAAAGAGGGTCAGTCCCTCCAAATAAGGGACAGTTGGGAGCTACGGTTATGACTTTCACATCATGTGACACTTGGCATTTCTTCAGGACTGCATGGAATTTGGCTGTTTATAGGGCACAGCTGGCTTGGGTGGAATTTACTGTATTGGCTGATATGTTTCTAAGTAAGCCAGTGAGAGTACATATGCACAGTTTGTGACAGACGAGGCCAAGATCTTTGCACTTCTACATGTATGAACTGCGGTTCCTCCCTTTACTTGGCTGGAAGGACAATGCATACTATATTTCTATTCATGCAAACTGATGGAGCGCCCTTCTTTCCTAGCCTTGGCAGACTGAAATAAAGGGTATTGATTCTATAAATATGCCCGCTATGCTTGAATCTGGCCAGATTTTGTGACAGTCATTTCTGTGGGTGCTATTGGATTTCATTATGCTTTAAGAAGACAGTATTGTAATTATTCCAACTATTGCAAGCCTTTCCAAATAATTCAATCATTCACTGGAAAAGTAAGTATGAGAAACCCTACCCTTTTACAAGCCTAATAAAGGTCCTATTCTTTTAGTTTCAGAAGACAATTAAAAAAAGTCATACAGTACTAAACATACAATAATACTTTATAAAGTCCAAAGGCACAACTGAACAAAGTAGATGCCATAAATATTGCCAGACTCAATAAAAATGTTTAGTCTAATAATATATTCTCCCATACCTGCATTCCTTGTTTGTAACTAACTATAGCTATAACAAACAAAAAAATCCAAACTGTAACAACATTAGTTCATGTTACTTTATCTGAGAAGTGCCCAACATTTTGAAGGTATATTTCTTTAAATTTGATCAAAAGGCATTTTCTCATACAGACCCTACTGAGTAGGGAATATTAAAATCCCCAGTATGGTTTTCTTTTTTTATTATTTACTATGTCCTGTTGGAGTGATTTACCTTCAATTCACATCCCAAAGGAATTTTCCCTATTGGAAGATGTACTTAAATATTTTCTTTGAAAAGTTTACCAGGGGAGATTGAAAGGGCGAATCTCCCTACCGAGGAGACTGGTAGGGGTAAAAACTGAACAGAAAGTTTAACACTATTTAAACCCTAAGGACCTTATGAACCCTAAGGCCTACAACCTTAAGCATGCCCAAGGTATAATGGGCATTCAAGCTAAAACACTAAAACAGTCCTGGAAGTCTTTTAGTTGTCACAAGACCTTAGGCACAACTCACTAAGCTGTAATACCAAGATAATGATATTTATTTTAGTCATGTGACTGTCATTTTCCAGTTTTTACATAAACTAGTAATCTTTTATTGTTTTGCTAACATGTATTGTTCTGCCCTTCAGTTACCCTTCTTTCATTTGATGTTTAATGGATATTGTTTTCAATATCACTGATATATCAATTTCTCCTATACATCTATCAGGGCCATATCTGCGCAAAGCAAACAAGGAGTTTGCCTTGGGCAGCATTTTACAGGAGGTGACCCCCTCCCGTGGCAGAAGGGATGCTAGAGTGGAGTCCTCTCATCATGGAGTACTGAGGACAGGGGCAGACTGGACCGCTGATCTCATGCCCCAAAAAAGGCTGCCGCAGAGGCGAACGAGAGTCGTAGATGGCTCCAACGCTAGCTCTGCTGCCCACTGGTTGCTAGGGCGGCACCACCTGGCATCTAGAAACCAGTGACATCACGGCTCTGCCCTAATGCAGAGGGAGGCCCTGGCCCCAGCATTCAGAGCGGAGGAGGATTTAACTTCCTCCTCTCCTGCTTCAGCCACGTTGGCAACCCCTCCCGGGGGACAGTCGGGACATCAAAGCCCAGCACTTACTCTATCTAGGAAGCGGGTGTGTCCGGCAGCTTCCTCCTCTTATGGTGTGGATCACAGCAGCTTCTGCTGTGAATCCCCCTCCTCCTCGGCATCCAATAGGATCGCCTGACGTTTCAGACAATCGGGAAACAGCTATCAGACCCACTTTTTCTGATTGGTGGAAAAGGCGTTTCTAACACACCTGGGTGGGCTCTGAGTGCTATGCTCTGCACCACAAGTCTTCCCTATTTTGAAGCCTGTGGCTCTAATCAGGTGCTTAAAAAAACACCCCCGCTGCTGTAATTCATGCGCCTGGCATTCTGAAAGGGGCCGTACTCATAAATAGGGGGTGGCCGTGTCGGCCGTGGATAGTGAATCTATCTCAGTGTTTCTCAACTCCAGTCCTCAAGAAACCCCAACAGGTCATGTTTTCAGGATTTCTCTCAGATGAAACAGCTGTGGTAATTACTAAGGCAGTGAAACTGATCAAATCACCTGTGAAATATTATAGATAGCCCGAAAAGATGACCTGTTGGGGCACCTTGAGGACGAGTTGAAAAACACTGATTTATTTATTAATCATATAGTAGAGGGTGGCATGGCTAGAGGGGGCGGTGCCAATGCACCCTTAATGGAAGGGCCGTCCCTGCTTCCACCCACCTCATTCATCTTCATGATCTTCTCCAGCGTGCTCTGAGAGAAGGAAAGGGAACTCTGAGGTGAGGCTGAAACCATGTGAGCAGTGTCATGAGGGAGCCTGGCACTGCAGAGTCAGAGACCCATACAAAGAGGAGGGGTTCATGCTAAGACTGGGGCTAGGATTAGGATGTGACGCCCCAAAATTGAAGGACTACAGGTCCCAGCATGAACCCCTCAGAGCAAACAAGATGAACAGTGAACAAGTTAGTTCCTACTTCTTTTGTCAAAGCCTGCCCTAGGCTTCTTCCTGTGAAACCTCTTAAAATGCAGACTGAGCTTTCTAATCTTAACTGCAAGCTGCTTATGTGCAATGTCCTGGCTACAAAACAGGTTTCATACCTCAGACACTTCTGTCATAGGTCCATCCATCCTTTCAAAATTCAGTGCCCTTTTCTTCCCATGTACTGTGAAAAAAATCCTTCAACAATTTGGTACTGGGCACACCTATGTGGCTTTTTGTTCTTGTCCAGTGAGAACATACAACTTGCGTCTCATCTTGGCCGTCGATGACTCTAGCAGAGGGAAGTTTGCAGGAATGATCAGGCTGCTGCCTATCAGTGCCCATCAGTGCCGCCTAGCAGTGCAGCCTCATCAGTGCTGCCTCATCCTCTGCCGCGCTGACCCCATCTTCTGCTTCATTGACCACATATGTGGCACTTGAATGAATCGTGTCTCAGGGTCTGATGAGGAAGCCATAGCTGTTCACTTTGAATGGCTGCAGCTTCCTCATCAGACCCTGAAACAAGAACAGTATATCGCGGCTGGGGTGGGACAAATTTAGATGAGGGGGGGTGGGCGCCTGAGTTTAGTCATGCCCAGGGCAGCACAAAACCAAAATACACCACTGACATCTACGTGAGGTTATGCACTGTGTCCTTTAAAATCTTTAATAACAATGATTGAAAGAGAAACTAAAGATTATTTTCCTGGTGTGTTAGCTTTGTAATTTTGTATGTAAAGTCAATGCGATGAAGGTCTAATACCTCCAGTTGACTTATTTTCCTCTGGCTTCAAGCGTATAGATTTAATATAGGTAACATGCAGTTAAATATTATAACATAATATAAATGCCATTGAATAATTGCCTTTTATAAACTTTTGGACCCTGCACCGAATCAGCTCTCAGTCTCACTAACTTAAGAACAGTTAGTCAGACAGTTAGGCACTACCAACACACCTCAAAAGAGTTAGGTGATAAAACTATATGATACATAAGTAATAAATACTTGAATACTTGATTGTAATGACCTGTTATTTAACTACTTCTGTATTGCAGTACAATTTTTGTAAATATTCTGCAGTTGAGGAACTTAGTCTTTGATAGCTGAGAGCTTTCACACTACTCTAACGATAGTATGTATGGAAGCAGCTATAAAGAGAACATGTGTGTTAAGTTATGTCAAGCTTTACGATGGCTGTCGTCACCCACAGAGCAGTTCAGAGCACAGCGAGGGGCAATGCATACTGACACACAGTTGATTATAGGCTCGACTGGCAGTTCAAAGCTGGGCCCCATAGTTGCAGGAGTTGTGACCTGTCAGCACTGCTGCTATAACGGTTTTAAAGGCCTTACGTTCCTTTGCAATATTTAACTCTGCACTCTGGAATCAGCATTTACCGGTATGTTTTTCTTATTCAATATGTTGATTGAAATTTTAACAGGTATTCATGGTTGTTAAAACATGCAAGGTTGCATAGAGTAAGATATTACATATCAGTTTATAGAGCCAATATAGACCATGGTATAGAAATGTACAAAGAAAATATCTCTCAATTAGAGATTAGTTAAAGTTAAGGCCAAAACCATTGGAAACTGTCACGTGACAGCAAGCCACCACGCCAATCAGCTACAGCCATTATGGGTCACTAATGTCACCAGCATCCCGCACCTTTGTTACGTGTGACTTGTGGCAAGGGATCTCACAACCACAGCTGTTTGGGACAGCAGCTTGCTGTCGTGCGACAGTTCCCCGCATGTTCGAGCCAAACTAGGTTTGGCCCCAACATTAGCTCATCCTTACACCAAGTCTTCATAAAACAATCTGACACATATCAGGTCATAAAAAAACAGAAGATGCTGTATACAGTAATAGTGGTGAGGAGGGTAAATGTTGGGGTTCAGACATTGGGCAGAGAGAAAAGAGGGGGAAAAGGGGTGGTGGGAGAAAGTAAGGTGATCTATGCAGACTGCAACAGCCCCATAATTGAAGTATTTATGCGTCGAAACTTGTTCACCAAGGTGATTATTCCATACAAGATTTTCGTGTTACACATATATAGTTGTCTTTCACTTTTGCATTCAGTAGTATAGCATGGAGACATGTGTAGTGCCTGTGTACTTTCAGTACAGGTGCTATGTCAAATTTAGAGGGGAATGAGAGAGTTATTTTGCTCTCATTCAATATGATTCGTTAAATTAGGTTTCTGTCCGGCTGGACTGTCCTGTGGTTCCATTTTGTGTTCCAAAGATACCGTTCCATTTTTGGATAGCAGGTGGAGCCAGAGGGGTCCAGGGAAGGGCGCCTTCTGCCAGCAGCCAATCAGAGGAGTTTCTCCCTCGCGGGGCATGCTGGGGGAGGGTACTTCTAGGGCGAATGCCATTTTGTTGGGTCTTCGCTTGTTCCTGGTTTCGGGTGCGGCACCCACCTTTAGGGTGTGCGCACATCACAGGCCCCGGCGAAATGGCCTACCATGCCGGGGAGCACGTGCTACGCGGAGTTCCCAGTTCTGGGCCCTCATGGCCCGGAGCACCTGAGCTGCAAAGGGGGCCCCGGTGACTTACTGGGTCCCTACACTTCATGAGGAAGATCCCAAGCAAGTTGTGCTGTTCGATGGGGAGTCAGTCTGAGGTGAGCCCGGAGGCAGGCAATCCAACAGGGCCTAGATAATCCATCGGGGATCACAGTGACCGTACACTGACAGTTTGCTCGATGGCAACCTGTTAGTCGGTGACCATATGGAAAGCTACCTGAGGGAGATTCAGGCAAATTGTATTTACTGAGAGAATTCGCTCTATTATCTTCGTTCCTGAGCAAAGGGCCTGTGGCAGAGGTTCCACTCCTAATTGTAAATTTCACTAGAGCCAAGTCAGCGGCAGAGACTTGTTCCTTCTCAGAAGTTCTAAGTGATACTCTGGCTGCCAGGTCGGTGTGAGAGGCCTGTCCAGGTACACTTTACCCACTGTGTATCTCCCATTGGGGAGATTTACCTACACTTCCTGCCCCATAGCTAAAACAAGAATTGAGAGGAAATCCCTGCAAATTAAGAGAATCTCTTGGGGCTCCTCATGTCTCCAAAACTATTGTCCCTATTGGAAGATTTCCCCTCTATTACTTTTCTGCGGACAACCCAAAATATGTAATTTTCTTTTATCTTCATTTTCAGTGATAATGGAAACACGACAGATAGAGAGGGTGAATCTCCCTAACGGGACAAAAACAGCAATGAAAATCCAACAGGTGTTCTAATCCCTCTACACTCTGTCCTAAACGGAAAAAAAAGTTTTGCCTTTAGTTGTACTTTAAATACAATAGAATTGGGGTTAAAAGGTGAGTGTTATTGATATAACACAATTGGCAGTCAAGGTTCCAGCCCCTTCATTGATACCTGCTTCACAGAGTAGTCCTTTAGTCATACAACAGAAAAACTGCTGTAAGCATGGCATGCAGCATTCTCAATTCTGAATCGCCTGCTTGGTGCCAGTCTGTTATTTTGGCCGATAGACTGGTGAAAAAAGTATGAACCTGACAGTGAATGAGTACCTTGTAAATCAGATTGTGGGAGCACATAGGACAATTCACTATCAAAGTTATTTTTTAAATTATTTGCTTCTTTAAGACCTATTTATTGGTTCTCTGAAATGTACTGTTTGAATGAATGAGTGACTTGTATAGCGCTACACATGCAAACTGAATCGCCTCTAGGCGCTTTTTTGCAGCCAGTGTCTTCCTGGCTGGTGCGGTCATTTACCCCGTAGGATCTCGAAACGCTTGGGACACACAGTCATACACACATATACACATATATACTGGGCCAATTTGGACAGGATCCAATTAACCTACCAGCATGTCTTTGGAATGGAGTTTAGTGGGTGTAATGGTATTTGCTGCCCCATACTCGTGAGCCACAGCTCCAGAGTGGCCCCAGCAATTGAGCTCCAGCTGTAGACCTACTTTGGAACCTACACAAAGCTTTAGTTCAAGACCTGCTCCTTATTGCTCCCCCTCTTTTCAGCCATATTATCTCTGTTTTGGCCATTAAAAATTTAGAACATGCTCTATTTTTTCTCGTTGTTTTTCACGTCATCACTTTTCTCATCGTGAAAAACGGTCGTGTGTACGCTTTAACGACTGTGAAAAACATGCATGCTCAGAAGCAAGTTATGAGACAGGGAAATTAGCATAATCAGCCCAAAGGGTGGCGCCATTCGAATGGAACTTCCCCTTTATAGTGCCGTCGTACGTGTTGTACATCAACCGCGCTTTGCTCAAGCATTTTTTATCACGATTGTGTGTATGCAAGGCAGGCTTGAGAGGAATCATGTTGAGAAAAACTTAGGGCCAGATTCAGGTACATTTACGTTGCTCCCCCGCGGCGTAACGTATCTGATTTACGTTACACCACCGCAGGTTTACAGCGTAAGTGCCTGATTCACAAAGCTATTACCTGTAAACTTGCGGCGGTGTAACGTAAATCCGCTCGGCGCAAGCCCGCCTAATTCAAATTGGGCATTCTCCGTGTTAAAATTTCCCGACGTGCTTTGCGCGAAATTACGGCGCCCCCACGTTTTTTTTGAACTGCGACGTGCGTTACAGCGTTTCGTATTCCCGGACGTCTTACGCAAAAAAAATAAAATTTGAAATTCGACGCGGGAACAACGGCCATACTTTAACATGGCTGTTCTAAAGATAAGCAATGTTAAAGCAGGTGTAACTTTGCGACGGGAAAAACCGACGAGCGACGACGTACGAGATTGCGACGAATGTGCGGATCTTCGTGGATCGCCGTAACTAGTCATTTGCATATTCTACACCGACCGCAATGGAATCGCCACCTAGCGGCCGGCCTAGAATTGCATCCTAAGATCCGACGGTGTAAGTCAATTACACCTGTTGGATCTTAGGGCTATCTATGCGTAACTGATTCTATGAATCAGCCTCATAGTAAGGACGGGCGGATCACAGAGGTACGATGGCGTATCAGGAGATATCTCTTCTGTGAATCTGGCCCATAGTTTTTTTTTCCATGACATGAAAAATCGTGTGTACGCGGCTAAAGGCTTCAGGCACACTGAGCATTTTCTCAGCTCTGAATGTCTTTTTCCCTGGCAGGAGAAAAGTTGCTTAAAAAAAGCACGTTTTGTACACGCATTTAGGCACGTCAAGCATTTGAGCATTTATGGGTTCCATTGGCCAAAATATTAATATTTTCGCCATTAGGATGAATGCTAAAGTGCTAAATGCGGATAGTGTTTAGGCACGTTAAACTGGAGTTTCACCCGAAAAGTTAATTTTTAACCTTAGATTGATGCTCATTTTGTCAAGGGGAATCGGGTAATTTTTTTAAAATCAAAGCCGTACTTACCGTTTTAGAGATGCATCTTCTCCGCCGCTTCCGGGTATGGGCTGCGGGACTGGGCGTTCCTACTTGATTAACAGGCTTCTGTCGCGTCACGATTTTCCGAAAGTAGCCGAACGTCAGTGCGCAGGCGCCGTATAGAGCCGCACCGACGTTCGGCTTCTTTCGGCTACTCGTGACGCGATGTATGCGACCGTCGGAAGCCTGTCAATCAAATAGGAACGCCCAGTCCCGAAGACCATACCCGGAAGCGGCGGAGAAGATCGCTCTCTAAAACGGTAAGTACGGCTTCGATTTTAAAAAAACTACCTGATTCCCCTTGACAAAATGAGCATCAATCTAAGGTTAATTTTTTTTTTTAGGGTGAACTCCCGCTTTAAGATGCGTTTACATACATTTACACTCGCTTAGACACGTTCAGTGAACACGCTGGTGGTGCATTTTTTTTTACCTGTAAACAGTGCTTTTCTTATATGCCTGTAAAGGCTTATGTGTACTATTATGTACTATTATGTGTACTATTATTGCAATTACTATGTGCCAAATAGGCTTACATAGAGGTGCATTTATAGGCTGAAAAGAAAAATGCCAAACACCTGTAAAAGAAGTGTTTTTCAAACTCTGTGTGCATGTCCATATAGGGCAAAGCAAATAATTCACTTTAATAGCAGCCACAATAAATGTAAGCCTAGGGACTTTATCTCTGCCCTGCACCCAATCACTAACCATCAGCACTAAGGCCCCTTTCATACGAGGCAGACTCTGGCTGCGGTCGGCTTGTTCAGCAGGGGATCTGTTTGCTGACCCCCGCTCAAAAGGTGAATGACAGGTCCATGCCCAATTATGCACACAGCCCACTCTCCTCTATGGGCAGTCAAATGTACAGGACCGCCTGTCTGTTTACACCCAACTGCCATCCGATCCACTGGACAGAAGGGGAATGGATCCCCATCTGTTGGTTTTTAGATCTGTCACTTTGCTCTGCGTGGCAAGGCAACAAGGCATGGAATGCATGGTAGGGGAGAGGCCTGGATATTGAAGTAGATATAGGGTGTGGTATTTGTGTTGGACTCTTCGAGAATACAAACCCATCATAAATTCTACCCTTTTCTGGCTCTGTGTAGAAAATGCCATAAGTAGGAAGGTAAAAGTGAAAACCACATGAACGTGCTTCACAGGAAACTTGTGATAGAGGGATCCAGTACCTGGCACACGTCTGCCACTCAACAGATCGCCAGCCAGTACAGGAATGGTTCCTGCACAGAGTACTGGTGCATTTCAGCATTAAAAAAAGGTCCGCTTGTGCCTTATAATCCACTGTGCACTATAGAAAAAAATCTCATTCAAATATGTTTAACTTTGTAGAAGCTTTTATTTAAATCTGGATTCTAGGCTGATATTAAAGACACAAATGAATACAGATATGCATGCATTAATATATTATTAAAGTAGAAGAACTAAAGATACTTTTTGTTTTCATTTTGGGCAGCGTAAGGAAGGATCATAAGCCCTGTAAGGTTTATTTTTGCCATCTGTGTCCCATTGGTGAGATTCCTTTCCTGTCCCATAGTCAAAACAGGAAGTGAGAGAAATCCAGATTATCATCAGAACTAAAGTCCCCATCTGCACTATTCCTTTTCAGTGGACAACCCAAAATTGGGGATTTTCTTTTACTTCCTCTCTTGGTGATAATGGCAACCAGGACTAATAGAGAGAGTGAATCTCTCTAATAGAGGCACATAAAGCAATACAAATCTGATCAATGTTCTACTCCCTCTCTTTTATATCCAAAACAAAAAAAAGTGTTGCCTTTAGTTATACTTTAACCACTTCATACCCTGCCCATAGACATATGACGTCTGCAGGAGGGATCTCCCATCCTGGCCGGGCGTCATATGACGTCCTGGGCTTCCCGGGCTGTTTCGGTGGTGCGTGCCCGCCGCGTCGCTCAGGAACCGGTGCGCGTGCCCGGCAGCCACGATGTCCATCGAGCACCCGCATTTGCCAGATAACAGAGCAGGACCAGAGATCTGTGTGTGTAAACACACAGATCTATGTCCTGTCAGGTGAGAGGAGACCGATGGTGTGTTCCCAGTACAGAGGAACACTGATCGGTCTCCTCCCCTTTGAGTCCCCTCCCCCTGCGGTTAGAACCACTCCCTAGGTAACACAATTAATCCCTTGATCGCCCCCTAGTGTTAACCCCTTCCCCTGCCAGTGACATTTAAACAGTAATCAGTGCATTTTTATAGCACTTATCGCTGTATAAATGTGAATGGTCTCAAAAATGTGTCAAAAGTGTCTGATATGTCCGACGCAAAGTCAGTCATGATAAAAATCACAGAACGCCGCTATTACCAGTTTAAAAAAATGCCATAAATCTATCCCTTATTTTGTAGACGCTATAACTTTTGCGCAAACCAATCAATAAACGCTCATTATGATTTTTTTTACTAAAAATATGTGGAAGAATACATATCGGCCTAAACTGAGGAAATGTTTTTATTTTTTTTATTTGGATATTTATTATAGCAAAACATAAAAAATATTGTGTTTTTTTCAAACTTGTCACTCTTCTTTTGTTTATAGCGCAACAAATAAAAACGGCAGAGGTGATCAAATCCCAGCAAAAGAAAGCTCTATTTGTGGGGAAAAAAATCATAAATACTTAATTTGTGTACAGTGTTGCATGACCGCGCAATTGTCATTCAAAGTGTGACAGCGCTGAAAACTAAAAATTGGCCTGGGCAGGAAGGGGGTGAAAATGCCCTGTATTGAAGTGGTTAAATACATTTTTTATGCGACTAGTGTAGGTATCTGAAGTAGGTATAGCATTTGGAGCCAATCAGCTTTTCTACATGCAAATGTGCTGGTAAGGAAAAGACAGTGGGGTGAGCAGAGAGATGACCTCAACAGTTTGCTTCTGCATTTTCACTATCCAGTAGCAGGTTGGGTGTAGGGAGATGACCCCACTGAATTCCTCAACTGTAAGGCCCCGTACACACGACCGAACATGTCTGCTGAAACTGGTCCGATGGACCAGTTTCAGCAGACATGTTCGGTCGTGTGTACGGCCGACCAGACAATTTTCCGGCGGATCGGACAGGTTTTCAGCGGACAAAGGTTTCTTAGCATGCTAAGAAACATGTCCGCTGGAAGCCTGTCCGTCGGACATGTTCGGTCGGACATGTCCGCTCGGCCCCAAGCCCTTGCATGCGTCGAAGTGATTTGACGCATGCGTGGAAGCATTTACCTTTCAGGGCCGCGCACGTCGCCGCGTCATCGTCGCGACGACGGCGCGGCACGTCACCGCGTATCGTGTCCGGCCGGATTTCTGTATGATGGTGTGTACAACTATCATACAGAAATCTCCGAGCGGACATGTCCGCTGAAAACGGTCCAGCGGACCATTTTCAGCGGACTGTCCGGTCGTCTGTACGCCGCCTTACAGAGAAAGAGATGTCATCCACCTTGCTGACTGGGGCAGCTAAATCAAGACAAGATGGACAGAAATACAAAGCCTTTGACAGATAAAGCTGCTCTATTATATGTATTTCAACTGTTTGTGTGGGCTTTATATTAGGCGCACCTGGTTAGCTACAGCAAAAAAAAATATTGCATGATAGTCATGGAAACTAAAACCAAGAAGTACAGCTGCGGAAAGGTAGCTCCACCTCTAGGCTTTAGAATTCAGCTCCATTTTGATTTCAGCTCCGCACCAGCTCTGGAGCTTAAGACAAACTCTGCTCCGGCTGCAGGCCATGGAGACTTGCCAGCCCTAGTTTGTGTCACAATAAATAAGACATATTAAATGTTTATTATACATGTAGTACTGCCACTTAGATTTAGAAGGATTTGTGACTGTGCCAAGTGAAAAATTGGCTGGATATGAACTAAATTTTTAAATTTTTCCAATAATATTTAGCTTGCAGCTTATTAAACCTATTTCTATCCAGTTATTCACTAATAGAAGATTGTTTTCTAGTTTCCCCTGCCTACATTCTTTTATTACATTTCGTATCAAGTGCTTCTTGTTATTAAAACAACTAAATATAAGTATGACTATCTTGTTGTGACGACTTTTTTTTTTTTTCAACTCTATCAGAGGAATATAGCAGATATAATTCTATTTATAGAACATAATGAAAACTATAATGTTTAAACTGCAGTTTCCTTAAAAATGTACATAATATCTATATTTGGTGCAAAACTGTTTTGTTGTTTAATGTTATTACTTTTCCTTTTCAGTCTGCAGCCTACAATTTATTTTTTATAACTATAAAAAGAGAAATATCAATAATTATAAAAAGTTATGAACTTGGGTTCGGTCTGAATTGGGAATGAAGCTTCCACTACCGACCCAATCAGCCTCAGGAGATTCCTAATCCCAAAGTTGTAGGTAGATAATGGGGTGGGAATGGCATAATTTGGTCACATGGCCAGAATAGGTCAATGACATTCAACTAATATGGCTCAAGAATAATTGGATCGGCATTGACAGCTTCCTTCCTGGTTCAGGCCAAATCCAAGATTATCCCTAGTTGATTAATACCTAGGTCAATCATTTGAACTAATATGGGGATGTGGTCATATTAGATCAATGATGATCTCCACTCCTTTGTGTATTTGCAGCTATGGGAGGGGAATCCTCTGCGTGCATCTGATTGGCTGGGGACTGACAGCTTCCTTCTGGGTTTAGCCAAACATAGGTTCGGACAAAACCCAAGGCCGACCCCAAGCTCATTCCTAAGTGTAATATGTAGGTGGGTTTTCTCAGAACCCTATCCCTCTGCTCATGTAATAGGGTCACTGATCTTCTCTTTAATGATTCTGTTATGTTACATTCTGTAATATTCACCATTGAAAGTGTTCTGTAATATCTATTTGATAAATAAAAAAAAAATCTTGTGAGCAGATAGCTTCCTTTCCTCGCTGCCTGTGCTGCACTGTTATCAGTTACATTATTCCCAGCTACATCTGAGAATTAGAGAACCCCTCCCCTCTATTTAATGGAGGAGAGGAGAGGGGAAAGTTTCTGTAGTCCAGTAAATACAGTAGAGTGAGTGAGTTTTGTCGCTCTAGGACAAGACGTGTGTCATTGATGACTTCCCCCTTCTCTCAGCTGCCCCACTGGAGCCCTAGTTAAATAACTTGTCTAGGCATGGAGGAGGATCACACTGATGGGGCAATGAGGCCTCGTACACACGACCGAGTTTCTCTGCAAAAACCAGCAAGAAACTTGCTGGGAGATATTTTTTTGCAGAGGAAACCGGTCGTGTGTACATTTTCGTCGAGGAAACTGTCGAGAAACTCGACGAGCCAAAAAAGAGAGCAAGTTCTCTATTTCCTCGATGGGAGTCAAATTGGCTCGTCGAGTTTCTCGTCGGGCTGGTTTCCGACGAGAAACTCGAGCATGTGTATGCTAAGGAACCCGTGCTTGCTCATAATAAAGTATGAGACGGGAGTAAAAGTAGCATTTGTAATGGAGAGAACACATTTTTAAAGCTGTAACAGACTGAAAAGTGCAAATAGTCTCTTACCAAACTTTTACTTAACATGCAAACACATGAGATTAGCAAAAGCAGCCCCAAGAGTTGTGCAAGTGGAATCGAACTTCCCCTGCCGTCCTATGTGTTGTAGTCACCGTGTTTGAGAACGAGGAGATTTTGTCTTGACTGTGTTTACGCAAAGCAAGCTTGGCGAGTTCCTCGACAAGCCTAACAAGGAACTCAGCGAGGAAAACGATGTGTCTCGCCCGTTGAGTTCCTCGGTCGTGTGTACGAGGCCTAAGGGAGAATGGGAAAAATGTGTGAAATCGGTTTAAGCGTGTGTTGTTTGGGTTTAAATGGCAACCTCTTTAAAGTACTGTATATGCAAGCCATATTAATGAATTTCTCTTATTTGCTTCCTTTTCATTTAATTTTAGTGATGGCCTGTGCACAGTCTTATCTCAAACAAGGAAATATATTAGGACTACAGAACATCTCCCTCAATGATATGGAGAAGATCAGTGGGGGAAGGATAGTCTTAATATACTTCCTATCCTAGGGTGATATTTCTGTTCCTACATATATACAGGAGGCAGTGGATTTTTTGGTCTGGACCTAGGGTGGATGGTACCTAGTACATGTGATTTGTTTTATTAAATTATACTCATATTATCACAATGGAGCATTTGGGTGATATGTGGGCCTCTTCCATGCACCAGGAAAAACCCATGGAGAACTTAGTATGTGAGTGTAAAATTTGGATCAGAAAAGTGGTGTGTCGCACCTAAATGTTAAAATCCAAAAATAAGGTTTTATTTCAAACATGTGAAACACTAAATAGTCAACACGTTTCGGGGGGCACAAGAGAATGTCTGTTGAGGACTGGAACTGTGAATAAAATGATGAAAATCATTTAGGAACCCCAGTTGCCTTTAGTAGCTGGCGTATATTGCAACCAGCCTTGCTGTACCTTATGGATTTTACCCTTTCAATGTGGGGCTCCAACCTACAGTACAATGCATGTTTACTCCTTAGACCAGGGGTCTGCAATGGCCCTCCAGTTGTTCAGGAACTACAATTCCCATCATGCCTAGTCATGTCTGTGAATGTCAGAGTTTTACAATGCCTCATGGAACGTGTAGTTCTACAGCAGACGGAGGGCCATAGTTTGGAAATCCTTGCCCTAGACTAAGGAAAAATAAAGGAAAAAAATACTAAAAAAGAAAACTGAGCCACTACATTTACTTAAAGCAGTGTTCCAGTCTGGGGAAATAAAAATTAAAAGTCAGCAGCTACAAATACTATAGCTGCTGACTTTTATTATAAGGACATTTACCTGTCCAGGGAGCTTGCAATGTCGGCACCCAAGCCGATCTGTCCATCGGCTTCGAGTGCAGGCGCCTGCATTGCGAGTAAGGGAAACCGGCAGTGAAGCCTTTAGGGGGGGAAGGAGGGCAATGAAACCGCGGAAGTGACGTACCTTGCTGTGGTGACATGGGACGGAAGCCCCCCAAGAAAACATGCCAAGAGGTACCAAAAAGTAAATTTTTTAAAAAAGAACAAAAAAATAACCAAAAAACAAGAGTGGGGAAGGGGAGGTGGTGCTGTGTTCAATTGTTTGAGACTGAGTTCCCATTTTGCCTGAAATTTCGCTTTAATGCTAAATGGGAATAGATGACATTTTTGTTATTGGCTTTAGATAAATTACATTTTCTGCAGAGGGAATTTTATCTTTGGTGAGATAGTTGTATATCTAAGGAAAGTGCAATAAGTCTTATTGCAGCATTGGGACAGATTTGGTGATAATAGTAAAGGCACAACCTCCCACTTAGCACTCATTTTGAAAGTTACAGTTATCTGCCACAACATATAAAGAACAAAAGCAGATAAGGATTTTCAGTAATGTTTTTTTTAAATTGTTGTGATTCATATAGTTGAATACAAGGGGGTTGCTGTTTTTTTTTCTCGGTAGAACTTGAGTTTGGCTTGAAATGTTGTAAAGTATGCACATCTATACTCCAGCTTTTCATGAGCAGACTAAATGACAATATACAATTTCCACCCGAAAGATTCCCTGTGTGTTGTACAGGATTAGTGTCACATACAGTTTCCAGATTAAAGCCACCTTCATATCCTTTTTCTGAGCAGATGCCAAGCAAAAGTGGAGAGTACATGGGCACAATCAGAGCTAATGAGAGCGTTTGTATTCATCAGTGTCGTTCCCACCACTGCAAAAGTGGAGCATTTTTTGCCTTTGTCTTTCTCGTGACATTCAAAAAGGAAAAGACGCAACTCCAATAATTAAGCCCTTATCTGGTTCTCTCTTGGCAGGTTTGTTTTTCATAGGATTTGTTGGACGCTAGTGATATCAATTTTAATGAAGGAAACAATAGATGGAGCAGAAGCAGTGAACGCTACTGTTGCAAGTGAGGGGTAGACCATTTTCACATGTGGCACACTTTAGTTTTTACTATTATGTTATGTAAAACCCTAACTCAATGACATTTAGTTTGCTAAAGCAATGTGTATCAGAAAACAAGCTGAGTTTCTAAATCTTTTCACAGCTATGCAGCTTAAGCCCAGCATCCATTTCTGAGTTCTGAACATCCGGGATGGGGGGTTGGTTTGGGAATCATGGGACCGCTGTGATTGGCTGTAAGGCCCTGTACACACGAGTGGATATCCGATGAAAACGGTCCGCCGGACTGTTTCCAGCGGACATTTCTGCTCCCGATTTTGATCTGATGGGCTGTACACACCATCAGATCAAAATCCCAGTGGAAAACATACGCGGTGACGCGGATAAATCCTAACGGACAGATCCGGTCGTGTGTACGGGGCCTTACAGGCCAGCTGATAAGGCAGTACAGCCAGCCCTCCTGTAGTGGGCCCAGGCCCCGACAGTTCAAAAGGGGGGCCCAGGCTGTACTGTCTTATTGCAGACACCAATCCTCTTCTGCCATCCCCTGTAATGCTGACAGCTTCTGCCTCTGGCTGCACTGCAGGGGACTGGTTCTATCTCCTGTCATTTTCTGCCGGCAGCAGCTTCAGGATGCACTAAGGTGAAAAACCTTAAAGCTGTACAAACACTTTAAGTATCTTTGCCCTATCTTTGCCCTTTAAGGTCATTTGATTCCAACTCTGCCTGCCAAGGTGCCCTGATCCCACTATTCAAGAGGACACATGCCAGTCAGTGCCCTCAATGGATGGTGAGATTGTGCTAAAGACAAGGGCTGTGTAGTGAGTGATCCCAGAAACGCAAGGCACCGAAGATATGTACAATGAATGAACGAATGTTTAGGGTATTTCAGCTCTGTAGAAGGCCTTTTATGTCTGCCTGCAAAAGACCATTGCATACTCCCCCATGTGTAAACTGAAGTCTCTTACTTGAGCATAGTGTCTCCTAAATAGAATTATTAGCTGATTATCGCTGTCATCTAGAGATTCTTTTGAAGAGGAGTTTGTGAAGCTATTTGGGTGTGGATATTCCAAAGGTTTTTCTATACACTCATTGCACCATTCTAACATAATTGCTTCAAATTCACTAACCATGCTCCAACCTTTATTAGACATCGTAGGCTTTTGCTGATAGATGGCACAGGCAAAGAGGCAGCGTCTTCCTGTACAGCAGGGATAGGCAACCTCAACCCTCCAGCTGTGGTGAAACTACAAGTCCCATGAGACATTGCAAGACCCTGACAATCAGAGGCATGACTCTTATGCTGCATACAGACGATCGGATAATTCCGACAACAAAACCGCGGATTCTTTTCTGACGGATGTTGGCTCAAACTTGTCTTGCATATACGCGGTCTCACAAATGTTGCCTCGTGCTTTTCACTCCATTACAGCGTGACGAATGTGCTATCTCCATTACGAATGCTAGTTTTACCAGACCGAGCGCTTCTGTCTCGTACTTGATTCAGAGCATGTGTTGAATTTTGTGCGTCGGAATTGTCTACACACGATCAGAATTTACAAGAACGGATTTTGTTGTCGGAAAATTTGAGAACCAGCTCTCAAATTTTTGTTGTCGGAAATTCCAACAGAAAATGTCCGATGGAGCCTACACAAGGTCGGAATTTCTGACAACAAGCTCCCATTGAAAATTTGTTTTCGAAAATTCCGAGCGTGTGTACGCGGCATAAGAGGCTGGGATAAGATGATGGGATTTGTAGTTTTACCACAGCTGGAGCGCCAAGGTTTCTTACTCCTGCTGTACAGTATTTTTCTATTATAAGATGAAATTCCAAGCTGGGTAAGCACCAGTAAAACAAGAACATGTTTAGAACAAAACAAAAAGTAATCCTAGCAGAGTGGGGGATTCCTTTGTGTTCCCAAGGTTGTATGCCTACAGGCTCCAGACATTCATTGATTATGTACAGTGTACAGTATACCTATAAAGAGAATTTGCATCCCATTTACATTTGTAAATCTGAGAATTTGAAGAATTTGTTTTCAGTAAATGGGAACGTTTCTGTTACCATAATCAAACATGTGTAACATGCAAATTATTCTACAGATTGTACACTATATGGCCAAAAGCTGAACATCAAACCTATATGAGCTTGTTGCGCATCTAATTCCAAAACCATTGGCAGTAAATTGGAGGCCCCTTCCTCATAAATGCCTCCACTCTTTTGGCAAGGTATTCAGCAATGTCTGTAGGAATTTGTGCCTATTTAGTCAAAAGAGTATTTGTGACATCACATACTGATGTTGGATGAGTAGACCTTAATCACAGTCAAGGTTCCAGTAGGGTTTTCCAGAAGGGTTGAGTTTAAGGCTCTGTGCAGGCCACTCAAGTTCCATCACACTAAACTAGCCAAACCATGGGCCACCGTCGTATCTCTAAGGCCGGCCGGTCGTATCTATGCGACTGATTCATAGAATCAGTTACGCATAGATATCCCTAAGACCCGACAGGTGTAAGTGACTTACACCGTCGGATCTTAGGCTGCAATTCCAGGCCGGCTGCTAGGTGGCGCTTCCATGTCTTTTACGCGTCGAATATGCAAATAAGCATTTACGCCGATTCAGAAACCAACGACCGCCCGGCGATTTTTTTTTACGTCGTTTGCGTTCGGCTTTTTCCGGCAGAAAGTTACCCCTGCTATAGCAGGGGTAAGTGCGGCGTATCCTATGTTAAGTATGGCCGTCGTTCCCGTGCCAAGTTTTGAATTTTTTACGTTGTTTGCGTAAGTCGTTCGCGAATACGGCCGGACGTAATTTTCGTTAACGTCGAAACCAATGACGTCCTTGTGACGTCATTTGAAGGGAATCCACGTTTGGAAAATTTGCGGACGGCGCATTCGCTGTTCGATCGGCGCGGGGACGCGCCTGATTTAAATAGTATTTGAATTCCGCCGGGGGATTTACGATACGCCACCGCAAGTTTTGAGGTAAGTGCTTTCTGAATTAAGCACTTTCCTCAAAAACTTTCGGCTGAGGATTGTAAATCAGATAGGTTACGCGGATCTAAAGATCCGCTGACCTATCTGAATCCGGCCCCATGTCTGTATGGAGCTGGCTTTATGGACAGGAGCACAGTCATACCAGTATAGCAATGGAACATTTACAAACTGTTACTACAAGTTTGGAGGAGCACAGTTGTCAAAAATGTCTTTGAAAGTTAATGATTCTTGATGGAGATTGCATGGCTTTGTGCCTGCTTTTATATACCAGGTTTTGGAATAGGGTGGCCAACAAACTAATATAGTGGGTGTTATAGTTAGGAGTCATGGATTAGAAGACTTCTTAGGTTTTTATTGTTTTTGGCCCTGTTAGGGAGATTCACTCTCTATTTGTCCTGTTTACCATTATCAATGAAAGTGAAAATAAAAGTAGATGAAAATCCTATATTTTGGGTTAGCAAAGAGAGACTAGAGGGGCCTCATCCTAATAATATAGAAACAAAAATTCCTGTCAACTGGAGAATTCTCCTGTTGCCTAAAAAAGTGTATTTTAACCACTTAACTACCACCGCCTGTACATAGCAGAGCGGCACAGCTGGGCATAGGCACGTACAGGTACGTCCCCTTTAAGATGCGAGCCAGTGGCGCGCTCGCAACCCGGTCCAGAGCTCCGTGACCACGCCCGTGGTAACCACGGACTCGATTGCTGTCGGTGTCTTGTGAGTGTCTCTGCACCCATCCCACCCATCCCATCCTCTGCACCCACCTCACCCTCTGCACCCACCCCACCCTCTGCACCTACCCCACCCATCTCACCCTCTGCACCCACCCCACCCTCTGCACCCACCCCACCCATCTCACCCTCTGCACCCACCTCACCCTCTGCACTCTGCACCCATCTCACCCTCTGCACCCACCCCACCCTCTGCACCCACCCCACCCATCTGACGCTCTGCACCCACAAGAACAGGGAGAGATAAGTGTAAACAAACATCTTCCTGTTCTTCTTAGTGACACTGTCAGTGATCATCTGTTCCCTGTCATCAGGAACAGCGATCAATGACGTGTCACGCCAAGCCACGCCCCTAACTGTTATAAACACTCCCTATGTCACACTTAACCCCTTCAGCGCCCCCTACAGGTTAACGCCTTCACTGCCAGTGTAATTTTTACAGTAATCAGTGCATTTTTATAGCACTGATCGCTGTAAAAATGACAATGGCCTCAAAATGGTGTCAAAAGTGTCCGATGTGTCTGCCATAATGTCGCAATCATGATAAAAATCACTGATCGCCGCCATAACTAGTAAAAAAAATATTATTAAAAACGCCATAGAACTGTCCCCTATTTTGTAGAAGCTATAACTTTTGCGCAAACCAATCAATAAACGCCTATTGCAATTTTTTTTTTTTACCAAAAATATGTAGAAGAATACGTACTGGAATAAACTGTGGAAAAAAAAGTTTTTTATATATTTTTTAGGGATATTTATTATAGCAAAAAGTAAAAAATATTGATTTTTTTTTAAATTGTCGCTCTATTTTTGTTTATAGCGCAAAAAATAAAAACCCCAGAGGTGATCAAATACCACCAAAAGAAAACTCTATTTGTGGGAAAAAAAAGACGTCAATTTTGTTTGGGAGCCACGTCGCACTACTGCACAATTGTCAGTTAAAGCGACGCAGTGCCAAATTGCAAAAAGTGGCCTGGTCCTTTAACAACAAAATGGTCCGGGCTTTAGTGGTTAACGGCACAGCATAAGAGGCAGACCACAAAATTAAAAAACATAATAGTTTTTATTTATACAATAGTAAAAAAAGATAAAACCAACAAAATCTTATGTCCCATACATCTTGGGAAAGGTAAAAGCCTTTTGCATATAGATGATCATATACAGACTAAAGTGATGATAGTCTCGTATAGATGAAATAGGCTTCTCTGGTGCCTGTAAGGTCTATGCATTTCACCAAACATTTGGCTTCTTCAGAACTCAGGCATATGAAGAGAGCAAACTACATAAAACAACACACATATTACAACATCATACACAAGGAACATCACTAGAAAATACACAAAATGGAAAAATATATATATACAGTTAACATTTACGTGTTCATTCCGGCAAATCTATGCACCAGAATTTTCACCAATCACTGCCCAGGGCAGGCACAGGGCCACAATAGATCCACAGGGGCAGATCCACGTAGATCGGCGCATATATCCGCCGGGCGTAGCGTATCTAAGATACACTACGCCGCCGTAACTTTTGTTCTTTTTTCGAATCCTCAAATAATTTGCGCCGTAAGTTATGGCGGCGTAGTGTATCTTTGGCGGCGTAAGGGCGCGGAATTCAAATGGATGTGATGGGGGCGTGTTTTATGTAAATACGTTGTGACCCGACGTAAACAACGTTTTTTTTGAACGACGCATGCGCCATCCGTGGGGGTATCCCAGTGCGCATGCTCGAAAATAAACCGGAACAAGCCATTGCTTCCGACGGTGACGTCATTCTACGCAAATCCCTATTCGCGAACGACTTACGCAAACAACGTAAAAAATTCAAAATTCGACGGCCATACTTAACATTGAGTCCGCCTCATAATAGCAGGGGTAACTATCCCCCGGAAAAAGAACGCAAACGACGTAAAAATATGCGCCGGCCGGACGTATGTTCGTGGATCGCAGTAACTAGCTAATTTGCATACTCGACGTGGAATTCGACAGAAACGCCACCTTGCGGCCGGCGGAAAAATGCATCTACGATCCGACGGCGTACTAAGACGTACGCCTGTCGGATCGATCCGAGATGCAGTCGTATCTTGTTTTGTAGATACAAAACACAGATACGACGCGGGAAATTTAAAATTACGCGGCGTATCAATAGATACGCCAGCGTAATTCTTTTGTGGATCTGCCCCAAAATCTCCAAGGGAACAAGTAGGCGCAAGGGCCAGCAACCAGAAGAAAATGTATATAGGAAAAATAGATGGTATAAGAACCATAGTGTATATTTTGGGTTGTGCTTAGAAAAGTAATAGAGGGAACATTTCCAAAGGACGATTGCACTAGTTCTGGAGACCTGGGGGGGGGGGGGGGGGGGGCAATGGATCCCCTTTATTTACATGGATTCCTTCTTACTTTCTGCTTTGGCTATGGCCCTCCCTTACACAATGAAATACATGTGTTTTACCTATAGCTCTGCTTTAAACATTTGTTTCTAGCATATTTTAGGCAGCAATAAACTCCCCTGTATGACACTATTAAAGGAAGCCAATTATGTTTTGTAACTAAGCTGAAGGAGCATTTAGCAGGTTGGAGTGCCAGAAGAAAAAGCATCATGTTATTTTTCAGGGGAAGCCCACAACATGGATTTCTGTTTAAACTTGTCCAATCATTCTGGTGTATTGCCAGAGCTTTCTTATAATCCAGTGCTTCTGACTGATTACTACAGCCGTTCTACCTTTCCAGAGTGTGACATTTTACTCTGCTGAAATAATATTATCATCTCCAATTTCCCAGCATTTCAGATGACAGAAAAAGGTACATTACGTTCTCAAGCTCTTGTAGCTCAAAATATAATGCTTGTGACACGATCACTGCTTGATTGATCACTTCTATGATTGTGTGTAAACAATATTAAAGGAATTTTCCAGTTTCACAAATGAAGTGACTAGCAATGGGGCCCCAACCCTCATACCTCTTCTGCTTGGCGTATCAAATTTTAGAAGTCATATCCAGCCAAAGCAGTTCTAAGGTCAATCACCAACATTTCATATGATCTTTAACATGTTCATTTTTATAAAGAAATCAGTTCCATTTATATTTAAATATGTATGGTCTAATATCTTTTAATAAAATGGCAACAGGTGATCTTGAAAAGATAAGAAAACGGAGGGCGCACCGACCTAGTGTATTACCGTTTAAAAGGATTTTATTAAATAAATTAAAACAATGATCATACTCACAAAAGGAGTTATGGACAGTGCTTATGAGACAGTAAAACTGGTACACAGCATCGCCAAAGGAACTCGGTGACAGCACGGATCAGATGGTATCAAGCCGGCAATATGGCTAATATGGTTGACGCGTTTCAGAGGCGAACCTCCTTCATCACAGCCTTGGTGGTCCGAATTTTTTTGTGTGCAACAGGTGATCTTGCCATTAGGTATTATTTTAGTCGCTTCTTGATAGGTGCTAACAGCTATGTTCTAGCAGTCCCCATTTTCAAATGCTGGTATTAAGGGCCTACAGGGACCCAGACAGACATAACATCAGGTTTTTATTCATCCCTACTTTATCCCCAAAAAATAAATAAATCTGGTGGCTGCATTGGTTTTCATTTATGTCTTTTAATTTCAACATTGAAAGGGAAGGGGTAAGAGAGGTACCACGTTGCCAATAGTGTAGAAAGCTTTATTCAAATAAAAAGGTTAAAATACAACAATATTGCACTCACAAACATCACACATGGCAGGCATATAACCGGCTCTGTGCAAAGCCGTCAGGGGAGAGTCCAGTTCTGACTGGAGCCGCTGGGAGGACAGGAGTGCCCAGGAAGCCAAGACAGGGATCCAGGAAAGCTGGCGAGAAAAAGATTATAGCAAATTTAATGGAAAATAATATATATAAAAAATCTACTCGCAACTGTGGTAAAAAGAATCGCAATAAGAGGCTTATTTCACACAGGCTGCAACATGTGGACCTCGAACTATACTCTAACCGGTCATGGAGGAAAATGAAGAGGGTCACTGCCGGCTGACGTGTTTCGAAGCACAAAGCTTCTTCATCAGAGCCCAGCAGACAGGCAAGCCACCAGAGAGCTGCCGCAGGAGACTCAAGCTGTCAGAGTAGCTGTCAAATGCCATTGTGGCCAATCAGGATTGCATTTCGGAGACCAGACCACGCCTCCTTCAGCCTGAATAAGCGTGCTACACCATTGGCGGTTTGGCACCTATCTTTCCCCTTCCATTTCTATATTGCAGTGCTTGGGTTCCCAGCCCAATCAAGGAGGCAGCCCAACTTCAGCCAGCAGTGTCAGCGAGACAAGACTAATCAATTGTTTATAGCCTATACCCCCAGAATTATATTTTCTGTTACTTTTTCACTTGTTTATTTATTACTTATAAGTTTTCACGTATACCTTTTATGTGTATGTGCTGAGAGCCTAGATTCAGAAAATCCTTATCCTATATCAATATTTCCCCTCATACACTATCCAATCTGAATTGTACAAGATTTACCCTTTGGTTGCAGCAAGTGCAGTGCTGAGTACTAATGTTTTTTTTGTTTAATGTCCTTTTATTTTACCTGCTACTGGTTCGTGAGTAACACATTTAGGATGACAGCGCTTACTCCGTGTACTGTAGCAGATATACAGTAGCAAGTAGGGATCAGCAGAAGCATAGTTGGTAACAAGACAAAGGTTGGTAACAAGTGGTAGCAGGTTGGGATCAAGCAGAAGCATAATCGAGGAACAAACCAAAGGTCGTTAATGAGTTGCCGCAAAGATACGGATGGCTGGAGGAGTGACAAGAGCAAGATATTGGCTGGAGAAAGCACAATAATCTGGCAAATGGGATGTACAAAGACATGGCTAAAATAGAAAGTACAAGGTTCGAGAGAAACAAAACACAAGGCAGGGTTGACTAAGGAAACAGGCAGGGAGCTGTCCAGCATCTCAGGGGGCTCTAGAAGAAGAGACACAGGGTGATTAGGGTGTGTCCAGCAAGGATGTGTGGTGAGATCACTGGCTGGTGAGGCAATGGCTAGTATCAGAGCCAGATACACACAGGTTACATACACTGCAAACGTTAGAGCGAGAGCAATAATTCTAGCACTAGACCTCCTCTGTAACTCTGTATTGATGTTTTTAGCGCCATTGCACAAGTGTGCACAATTTTAAAGCGTGAATGTTAGTTAGGTTTACAGGGCTTTTTTTCAGCTGGAACTTGGTGGAACTCAGTTTCACCACCTCTGGCTCAGGCTCTCTGCCTACCACTATCAACTGTAAACACATAAGTCATCTACAGTGGAGGTACTAAGGCTGGGTGCTTCAGCTTAATAAAAAAAGTAAAATACGTAGACAATGGTGGAGCTTTTAAGGAAGGGGGGGTTGCATGGAGAGGCCAGAGCTGAAGATGGGTGAAAGTGAGATGTGGATGGGGGATGCAAAGGTAAGCGGCTGTAGAAGAAGGCTGAACTCTGCACTCTCTTCAAAATTGTCGCTCTATTTTTGTTTATAGCGCAAAAAATAAAAACCACAGAGGTGATCAAATACCACCAAAATAAATCTCTATTTGTGAAAAAAAAAGGACGCCAATTTTGTTTGGGAGCCATGTCGCACGACCGTGCAATTGTCAGTTAAAGCGACTCAGTCCCGATTCGCAAAAACGGGCCGGGTCCTTTACCTGCATTTTGGTCCGGGTCTTAAGTGGTTAAGAGGGCTTGGCTGGAAGGGAGCATTTGTCTTGGCGTGCCTCCACTGCAGCATTTTTATTGGATAGCTTGGGCCAACGGTTATTTACCATTGGTCCAACACTCCAAGCTGTCCATGGAGCTCAGTGCCTCTGACAAGCAGTGAGGAGAGACACTATGAGCTCATCCTCTGTCCAGAGTGTGCCAGCTTGTATCTAAACTGGCCGCTCTCTATGAAGCTTCTGACAGGCTGCCCAAGGAGCCTTGTATCTCCGAAACCATAGGTTGTAAGAGCACAACATTTTGACCAGTGGTGGAGTAGGACTTCAGTTACCTAAACCAGTGGGGTCTTTGTGACTCCAGGTCACTGAGCTATGACCCTCAAAGCTCTTTCTGCCTCACCTGCCTCCCCTAACTGCTTGTTCCTGGTGTCCAAGCACACCCTGTGCGCATGCCTATAGAGACGGTCATAAATTATTGCTGCTTTATTGCCCAATCACAAGATTAGATGGATCCTGGGCCATGAATGCAGTGTCTGACAAGAAATCCTAAATGGCTAAACATATAGAAATCCTTTAACATGTAAAACGGTTGCTACCTATGTATTTCAAATGTGTATTTAGCTGCTTTCATGGAGTCCAGCATTAATATTAGATGTCTGTTGTTTTAATAAAAAAATAAGAGTGCTTTTTCCCTTTAAATTTCGGTGTGCAGACTTTATCTAGGAATTCTCAATCCTCTATCATGTGTTTAGTGGAGCCTCATTCAGCTCTCAGATGAAGAAATATTCATTCTGAAGGGATTAGCTTTCCTTTTACAAAATGAAATAGAAAAAGTTAGCGGGATGATCAGCTGAAGGATATTAAACAGGAACTTGTGAGGTTTAGCAAAATGTAATTTTAATGATAAATACAGCTCTCAAGCTAACGTCTCTTGTTAATTAACCCCCAAAGCAGAGGCAGGCATGGCGGTGGTAGGTTTCCCATTCAGGTCCTGATGGTATCACAACATGGAAGGTATTCTGTGGCTTGTGCGATATAAAGGTTAGGATTCACTTTTTTTTAGCAGCGGCAGCAATTGCTGAACTGGCATATGTTCTAAGCCAGCGGGAAGAGATACTGTACACATATACAGGGGACACCTGCGCGCTATGCAAAGGCCATCATCACCAACTGCAACACTTTCATGACAGATCATTGGATAGGAGTAAACGCCCTACAAAATCACCATTGTGGTTGGCATTAAAACAGATTGTGCAGATGTCATTCTTTCTCAAAATTCATTCGTTATTTTTCTTCTTTATTTACTGTGTAAAGCCACACAGTTCCATCTCCTTTTCTGCATTTAATAGGCAACAATAGCCTTATAAAATATTCTGTACATTATACTGTATATACCACATTTCTTTACTCGGTGCACTGTCTTATGCATTATATAGTCTATACTCTTCGACTCTGCACATTGTGCTATACATTATATATTCCACCCTCCTCCATTCTATAAACTATGCTGTGCTTTTTATGCTCAACAACAGTCCAGTCTCTACACTTTGTTAGACCTTACACTGCGCATTGTTCTATTCTGTACAGTGGTTTACAATATTGTATATACTCTGATCGACACAGATCCCACTCTGTATTCAATGTGCTACACATTATTGTGTATCATTCCACTTTGTACACTGTGATGTACATTATATACTACTCACTGCTGCAGACTGCCCTGTACATTATGAACTCCACGCAGTTCTACTCTGTACATTATGCCTCACACTATACTGCACAAATCTTCACTCTAAAAGCTGTGCTGTACATTAAATACTCCACACAGTTCCACTCTGTATGCTATACTGTACACTGTGCTACAAAAAGCATCTTTATGTACACTGTGTTGTACATTATACTTTATAACACTTCAATCTGTACACTATGCTGTACGCTATACTGCGCAAAGCTCCACTATATACAGACGAAGGTGGAAGGCCTCCTTATCTTACAGGATTACTCTCCGATCTCCCCTGTCTGAGCCGGGGAGTGCTAGAAGCAGTTGCAGCTGGTGGGTCAGGCTTCCCCTCATGGAGTTCAGTGAAGACATGGACAGGCATAGCCACCAGGGACCAGTCGTAGCCCTTCAGCACCTGGGACATGGCATACCAGATACAGGCGGGGAACCTCTCATCCATGGTCGTGCCATCCGGGTGCTTCATGGAGATCCCGGGGACAGGGTGGGGGCTGACCAGATATACCGGGACAGGGAGTTCCAGAGGATGGGAGAGGCTCTAGAGAAGTCCTGGAGGTGTATGCATGCACACACACATGTGTTTGAGCTTAGGGGTCCACGCCCTAATGCAATAGGCTGCACACACCTATGTTGGTCAGCATTTTGTTGCCCTGTCCCAACTTTATTTGAGACGTGTTGCTGCCATCAATTTCAAAATGCCTTTATTGTTTAAATGCTTAATATGTTTTCTATATTTGATTCTGTTTTTGAGTAGATTTTACACAGCTTCCCAAGTTTTTTTGTAATTGGGGTTGTATATTCAAAAACTTTAGCCTTCAAAACTTTCTTTTGTTTGAGTATCAATAAGTAGCTGTGTTTTTAAGCGCTGGAGCATTTACCTTTAGTTCTACTTTAGTTGAAACAGAAATAGCCCTTGCACAAGGACAGAGGAGGGCATAAATGAATATATTGTACACTTACTTGGTATTACTTGGAAAGATAATCAATAGAATGTTAGTCGCTATGAAAATGAAAATAGCCCAGGGCAATCAAATATTGCGAGAGCTACTTGTTACCCCACATTGCTTGGCTACTGCTCAGGCATGATGTGATAGTAATAGAAAATACTTTCGTTCTTTCCTTATAACAAGCTGGATGAACTGTCTCAGCTAAAATTGGATGGCGCTTCAACAGCGTTGGACAAATAGAATTTTTCTAAACTGAGTTGTTTCAGTGTTTGCATTTCACAACAGCGCAAACTTTGTGCTACAAAATGACTGTGATGACAAATTTAGCGAGAGAGGATAAAGTGGTAAAATGATGTTATAGACTGTACAGGTCAGATCTATTAACTATTGAATAATAGTAACTCGGGAAGGCCGGGTTAGACTTTTCAGAAGGGAAAGGCTAACACAGCAGAGGTCATGAGTCAGACCTCCAGACACACATGTGGACTCTGTCCTTAATAAATAAATCTTCAGGGAAAATGGTTCGAATGGTTAAGGCTTACAGCGGGGGATAGCAGTTTAAAGATTGCAGCCTGCTCAATCGAGACAGACTACAAAATTATCAATAACAAAAACACCCTTAAAATTATGAATAATTACTTTTCGCTAGTTGTTTTTTTCTTACAGCGCCGACATTGATTTTTACAGCTGATGGTTATTTAGCAGTCGCTGAAATGACAATATATAAAATTGGTCTTTTGTGACCCTGCAAGCTTAATTTTTGTACGTAATTGACCTAGTTGATTTGGAACTGATATTGATTATTTTGATTACATTTAGCCTTTTTTTACAGAAAATGTATATTTAGGGACCATTAAAAATTTTGAGATGTTACCCGATGAATTCCCCAAAAAAATTGCAAAACTGACTATGTACAGTATATTGGAAAAGGGGGGGGGGGGTTAAATTTGGGACTTTAAATGAGGTGGTTAGTAAACCACCTCCATCCCTGGTTGTATAATAAAGAGAGAGAGAGAGAGCGGGACTTTAACCACTTGACCACTGGGCACGTAAACCCCCTTAATAACCAGACCAATTTTCAGCTTTCGGTGCTCTCACAATTTGAATGACAATTACTCAGTCAAACAACACTGTACCCAAATGAAATTTTCGTCCTTTTTTTCACACAAATAGAGCTTTCTTTTGGTGGTATTTAATCACCGTTGGGTTTTTATTTTTTGCGCTATAAGAGAAAAAAGACTGAAAATTCTGTAAAAAATAATAATTTTTCTTTGTTTCTGTTATAAAATTTGGCAAATTTAGTATTTTTTCTTCATTCTTTTGCTTAAATGTGAAAGATGAAGTTACGCCGAGTAAATAGATACCCAACATGTCACCCTTCAAAATTGCACCCGCTTGTGGAATGGCGCCAAACTTTGCTACTTAAAAATCCCCATAGACGACGTTGCAGGGTATTGTGGAGTATTGTGGGGTATTGCAGAGTATTGTGGGGTATTGTAGAGTATTGTGGGGTATTGTAGAGTATTGTGTGGTATTGCAGGGTATTGCGGAGTATTGCGGGGTATTGCGGGGTATTGTGGAGTATTGCGGGGTATTGTGGGGTATTGCGGAGTATTGCAGGGTATTGCGGGGTATTGCGGGGTATTGCGGAGTATTGCGGGGTATTGCGGGGCATTGCGGAGTATTGCGGGGCATTGCGGAGTATTGCGGGGCATTGCGGAGTATTGCGGGGCATTGCGGAGTATTGTGGGGCATTGCAGAGTATTTTGGGGCATTGCAGAGTATGGGGGCATAATTGCACAGTATGGGGGCATAATTGCAGAGTATGGGGGCATAATTGCAGAGTATGGGGGCATAATTGCAGAGTATGGGGGCATTGCAGAGTATGGGGGCATAATTGCAGAGTATTGCACAGGGAGGGATGGCTGGATCTGTGACTGCATGTGTCACAGATCCAGCCCGCAGCAGCTGCTGCTGCATGCGCTCTCTCCCCTCTCCTCTCTCACACTGTACCGTTCGGTACAGAGAGGAGAGGGAGGAACCGGCGTCATCACATGACGCCGGTTTCTTTACTAGTGATCGCTCCGTCATTGGACGGAGCGATCACGTGATAAATCGCCGCTATCAGCGGCGATTTACCGTGATCCGTGATCAGCCGGGTCCGGAGGACCCGGCGGTCACGGAGACTCCCGTGTGCGCGCCCCACAGGGCGCGCGGGAGCGCGATTCTGGGAGGACGTACATTGACGCCCTCCCAGAATTAAGCAACCGCCTTGTAGACGTATTTCGTCTATAGGGCGGTTGCTAACTGGTTAAATGAAGCATGTGAAGGGATCAGATTACAATGGATAGGGGGGAAATAATAATTCTGGAATAAGTTATAAGTTATTAATTTCAAAACTTTCAAATAATGCACCGTCCATGACTATATTGCATTATTAAAGAAATGTGGTAAACATATATACTGAAAAAACTGGGGTATTTAATACAGAAAAAAGGGGGGTTTATTTGGGGCTATAAATACGTGCCTTTATAGACAAACTGTAATACAGGTGAAGCAATAAACATTTCTAACCAGGTTCGTCCTTACCACCCAAACAGCAAGCCAAGTTCAATAGTCTAACTATGTATGTTAAAAGCAGAGGATTAGTTGCACGCATTTGCAAATACATGTTTTAAGCTGCAGAGCCAGTCACCAAGGCTCCCTGCGATTCTGCAGTCCTAACTAAACCTTTGAAGTCTCCTCAATGGAGGCATGTACAAACTGATGGGTAGATGAAGGACAGGTGACTGGGGGTGTGTCCCCGCCTGCACCTATGCCTGGTAAGAAATAAAAAATAAAAAAACTGCAGCAATAAATAAAATCAATGCAGACACCTGTTTTAAACAATCGAGTCCCACAACTCACATGCTTCCATCCCTCATTATTTTGGAAAAAGGGGGGGGGGTTAAATTTTTCTGTATTAAATACCCCAGTTTTTTCTGTCAAGTATATATGTTTATCAAATTTCTTTAATAATGCAATATAGTCATGGACGGTGCATTATTTGAAAGTTTTGAAATTAATAACTTATAACTTATTCCAGATTTATTATATTCCCCCTATCCATTGTAATCTGATCCCTGCACATGCTTAATTTAAAGTCCCGCTCTCTCTCTCTCTCTCTCTTTATGTACAGTATATGTTTTTGGCAGCAAGAATTGCCATTGGCAAATATTGGAGGCAGTCTGTGGTACCACTTGATTATGTCAAAAGTAAGCTTAAAGAGGAACTGCGGTCTGCTCACATAATTTGTAATAAAAACATCTTTGCCATTCTGAAGCTTCTCTCCAACCACTTTGCATATTATTTTATATATACAGTGATTCGGTACTTGCCAAATATGCTGCAGAAATCTTCCTTCACTGAGTCTGGCTGCATCCATTTTAACTGTGGGCAGCTGAAGCTGCTGCCTGTTAACTTCCTGGATTTACACAGACACATAAAGGCACACCTCCAGCTCTGCAGCTCTCATTGGCCCTCTTATGACCGATCACCCCTCCCCTCATAGCAAACTCTCACGAGAGTGAGAGAGAGAGAGAGCTGTGCATGATGTCATAAGCCTAGACTTTTTACCAGACAAGAAATGGGAAGTGGGCTGTATAAGGTATTTACTGGCAGAAAAAAAAATGTTTTATTAGCCAAAGTTAAAACAACAAGGGCAGAAGATTTAATAGATGGAAAGTTGAAAACAATTACTGAAGGACCACTTTAATTGGATCATGGGTAATAAAAAACGTACCCGTATTCTTCACAACACCAAAAAAATGTGAGACCCTCTTTTTTTCTAGCTTTTCTTTCTTTTTCTTCCTTTTCTTTTTCTTTTTTTTCTTTTTTTCTAATTCCCTCTTCATTTTTTTGGTGGCTTAAATGTTATTTCTTCGCCATTGTTATCATTATACTCTCAGAAATGCAATTATTGGGTGTTCCTCATTAATTCCCACCCCATCCCGTACCCCCTCTCACCTTCCCTTCCTACTTCATCTTACCGTGAAATTGCTATTTACAATGCATTTCCTAAAGAAAATGGTTGTAATACGTCTTAATGCTATTTTGGTTCAATATGGTTCTAATTTTTTTTACTAGCCTTTATATTGATGACTGTTGGTTGACCTTACACCTTAGGGTGTCTACCAGAAGGATCACTGGTATTACGATTTTAGTATAAGTAAATTTATTATATCATTCTTTCAAGCATCACTAGTGTATTCTTACCAGCTCCAATGGACCGCTTATCACAGGGGTCAATGATTGCCTGTGGCTTAAACCCAGCCAGGGCTTTTTTCCTGGGATGATATCAGTTGTGACAAAACGTGTAGGGGGAGCGACGTGCCGTTGTCACTCTCTCTCTCTCTTCTTGTGTCCCGACAAATACATTTGTTTAGATGTGTTCTGGCCGACACACTAAACTTAAGGCTTGTTTAGATATTAGCTCATTATGTATGAGTGGGATCCCTAATAAGCCTAAGGATTTTTACACTATGTGGAGTCTTTGGTTTCTTTTTTCGGTGACAACCCTCTATCCATTATCACGGACACCATCCGGAGTGTGGACTGATCCTGAAGTGTGGAAAAAGGCCCTGGCTGGGTTTAAGCCACAGGCTATCTTTGACCCCCTGTGATAAGGGGTCCATTGGAGCTGGTAAGCCTTCCCATAGCTGGTGGTAGATTTACTGGGATATTTGATGATCGACACAGATATGGAACTAGTCACTTTCCTATGTTAATAAGGACTATCTTCACATGTATCATTTGATTTGGCACGCATATGGACTCTTATTTGATGTTTATAGCACAATTTATTTATTTATTTATTCACTGTTTGTGATTGTGTTGCACAATATTTTTGCTGCTTAATATTTCTGTAGGGATAGTTGTTTTACCAAATAATTTTTTTACAATGTTTTAGTAGTGTATTCTTGTTCTCATTATAATGACACCGAGAAGAACAAGTACAGTGATACTGCGCTAACAAATAAACAATACAAAACAAAATATAGCAGAAGCAGCTTAAATGTAAGCTACTACATGTAAAACCATCAAATAGAAAAAAGGGGGAAAGCTGTGCTAATAAGTGTGTATGTGAATAGAAAACGCAATTCTAGTGGAAAAATTAATTATTAACAATCACGTGATCATTACACCAAATGAATATATGTAAAAAATGCTGAAACATATATGAAATAGTCTCTAAAAGAAAAGGTGCGAGAGTCCATAGAAAAAATCCAAAGATTAAATGGGTCACATACTTAGGAGTGTCAGCAGGAAAAAGTTCCTAATTAGTCACCATAGAGACATTTGTGATCCACTGCCACATAGAATGCCTGCTTACCAGAGGCAAGCTGAAAACCAGCCTGTAGTATGATACTGTAGGTGTCCACCACACTACATCAATCGGGTTGGATATACTGTATGGAGACCGGATGCACTTCATCACTCAGAGAGTTTTTTTTTCAACCGTGTACCCAAAAATGCAAAAACACTCAATAGTGTAACACAGTAATGCACAAATATTTATTAAAACAAAGGTGTGCACTTACAGTTAAGATAAGTAAAAACAGCATCCATATTAAAAGGGTGTCCGTAAATAGAAAAGCCGGCCGGCATGCAGGCGCCCCGTCCACCTGCGATTACGTCAGCGCGTCAACCACCCGACGCGCATTTCGTCTCACACAGACTTCGTCACTAGGGAATGATTATTATTAATATGACAACCTGAGAAACGTATGTTAACTTTTATGTGACATTTCCTACTGTTGTACTTTTCTAACTTTCAATAAAAACATTGACATTTTTTTTTGGGATGCGACATAATGATCATAATGTTGCCAGGATAACATGTGTTGTGTAATTGCAGTTATTGAAAATAATGGGCCTCCCAAATGTCAAAGTGTCCCATACAGCGGATGTGCCACAAAATTTGTAACATAACACACTATGATGCATTGCCTTGGTGCATTGTGTTGCCATTCAAAGTGAATGAGACTGCAGCCCATGTAGCATGTGTTGCAGTAACGTGTGCATTACCATAAGACAAAGGTATCAGTGGGCCCTAAAGGAAACCTTTAGAAGAAAACAGCCAACATGCCAAATGAATTTCCAGACAGTAAAATTTAGTATTATAAGTCCCTAATCAGTAGAGCAGATATACTAATGTTTTGGGCCACAGAGGCTCTGTTTATCAAGGTGTATCAAGGTCTCAGCTCGTCACCTTGTTAAAGGGGGCTGGCATGCCCTGAAACATTTGTGCATCTGTTCTCTGTAATCTTGTATTTGCGATAGGCATACTGGCTGTTTTCTTCCATGGACTTATAAAGCACCACTGTGCACCCAACCTCTAACTGGGGTTATTTGGAAGTCTATGGATTTGATTTGTTTGTAAAGGTAAATTGTGCTATTTCCAAGGTACAGACATGGAATACATTACTCTGAACTTCTAAACTGTCTACTTATACCCACTGAGTGACTCAGAAAGTATTAAAACCAGTCAGACCTCCTTTCTTTAAAACGAAAGTTAGCAATGGTTAGCAATGGTACCCTCCATATTTCTTTCTGTACAGATCTCTTTTAGGAGCAAAATGACAATGGGCCAGTGTTACCCACAAAAGGTTGCATGTAGAAAGGACCTCCTATAACCTTCCAGGCTAATGTCTGCCTATAATCTAAAAACACTTTAAATTAAAGGTACCGTTTAATGCAGATCTTTAAGCAAGCAGTAAAGTACCTGATTCTGACTTGAGCTCAGCCTCATGAATCTTCATTTATTTTGCATCTTGAATATGGATTTTTTTCAAGATTTCTGAAATTTTCCGAGATTGGTTGAGAAGATAACTTCCATCTTCTTCTCTCTCTATTTGGATTCTCAGATAGTAGCTAATGTTCCCAAGTTCTTTGATTTCAAAATTTTCTTCCAGCTTGTGAATGATCTGATTGTATTCCCCTTCTTGTTCAAAACAGGCTACAATGTCATTGACATAGATAAGGATGTATATCCATCTGTCTTCTTGATTCTTGGAGTAGAGACAGGGGCCTGTTTTACTTCTTGAGAATCCTTCTCTGGTAAGTACTTTGTTAACTTTCTCATTCTACATCTTTGCAGCTTGCTTAAGACCGTAGATGTTCTTCTGAAGTTCACACACAAAGTTATCTCCTTGTTAAAACCCTGGTGGTTTCCTCCTTGTTAAAACCCTGGTGGTTTCCTCCTTGTTAAAACCCTGGTGGTTGCTCCATGTAGAAATCTTCCTTAATGTCTCCATTTAGAAAAGCAGTTTTAACGTCTAGGTGTTTGACTTGCATACCCTTCCTGGCTGCAACGCTAAGAAGCGATCTGATGGTGGTGTGTTTTACAACGTGAGCGAATGTTTCATCGTAATCTTTACTGAACCTCTGGGAGTAACCCTTGGCAAATAGTCTGGCTTTGTATTTGTGGATATTCCCTTCTGCATCTGACTTTACTTTGAAAGTCTTCTTACTTCCTATAGTTTTGCAGTTGGTAGTGAGCTCTGTAAGTGTCCAGGGTTTATTTTCTTGAAGTGACTTTAATTCTTCTTTTGCTGCCATTCTCCATTTATTGGCTTCAGGTTTTGGCAGTTTTTCAATGTCTTCCCAGGATGTTGGTTCAAGCACGCTGTGTGTTTTGACAGTGTATGACAGTGTATGACAGGGGTCTTCTGATTTCAGCCAGTTCAGAAGGATCTGGTGGGGAACTTGATTTAGGCAATGTGAGTTCCACCTCTTCTTCTGACTCCTGCACAGGTTCGCTTTGGTTGACCTTTTCTTCAGGTTTGCTGGGCATTTTCACTTCACAGCTTTCAGGGATTTGTGTTTCTGATGATGGGCTCTCATCAAAACAAACACTATGGCTTATTGTTACTTTGTCAGTCTTTGGGTGCAGGATTCTCGAATTTGTTCACCATAGCCTACTAGAATGCCTTCTATTGCTCTGTTCTCCAGCTTGGATTACTTTTCACTTGGAATATATGCATATGCTTTACATCCAAACACTCTAATGTGCACTATGCTAGGCTTTGATCCGTGCCAAATTTAAAATGGGGTACTTTTAATGGCAATTGAGGGTAGTCTGTTCTGTAGGTAGGTTGCAGTCATGGCTGCTTCTCCCCAGTACTTGTGAGGTAGATTGGCATCCGACAACATGCATCTGGCCATTTCTATAGGAGTGTGATTTTTCCTTTCTGCTACACTATTTTGTTCAGGAGTGTATGGTGTGGTTGCCTGGTGTACTATTCTTTGTCTCTTAAGATATAAGGCCACTGCTTTGCTTATGTATTCTTTTCCATTGTCAGTGCGTATTATTCCTAGTTTGCATTGGAATTTGTTGTTAGACATTGTAATGAACTCTTGAAGTTTCTCTGATGTTTCATTCTTGTGTTTCTTCAGATAAGTAGTTGTGTACCTGGAATAATCTTCAATGAAAGTCAGTAGATATCTGTCCCTGCCTGACGTGGGAGTTTTTTTAAATTGGACCGCATACGTCACTGTGTATGAGCTGCAGGGGGTGGGTAGTTTCTTTGAGATGCCTGTGAAAGAGGAGCACATGTGGCTTTTGCTTCAATGCAGCACTTGCATTTCATGAGCATTTTGCAAGGCGCTATTGTTTAATCTTTTTATAATGTCCTGTATACAGTAGCTTCTGGACTTCTGTGTTCCAGCCGCCTGTGCCATAAGTGAATACATTTGTTGTGTAGGTCATTAGAGATGATGCTAGTCTGTGGTGATGAGCTGTATAGGTGATTATCCAGTTTTCCTTTTTCAAGAATTTGCTTATTATTGTGAATTGTGCATTCATGACCCTGGAACTTAAAGCAGAGTTCCACCCAACAATGTAATGCCTGCTAATCCGGTTCCTCCCCCTTACGGTTGCACATTTGGCCCCTTTCAGGGGGGAGCAGATAACTGTCTAATCCGGGTATTTTCTCCCACTTCCGGCAAAAGATCGCTGCAGTATCCGTGGAGATCTACAGTAATCAATGTTATTCAGTTTACCTGTCAGTGGTCATGGCTGATCAGTGTATCACAGTATTGTCTTGTTATAAATAGGAAATGAACAGATGAATCAGGTTTACCCTTTGGTGATGTGGTGTGGATAAATTGGGAATTAAACAAAAATGTTTTAGCCAAGCTTTCTTGTAGTGTATTGCTACCACTGGGTGTGCACTGAACAGCTGTCTTATGAAGACATTATATTTTCCATATATATATATATATGTATCTATAGCCATCAGCCAGTTTAATGGGTAACATCAACTTCATGACAGCTCTGCTATCCTAAGACAGTTTTCTCTAGTCAGTGTATGTATTCCCAACTACTTGTATTTGGCTTGCTGCCTTGGGGATCTGTAAACACAGCTGTCTTTAGCTATCTAGATTTGTCTACAGCATGCTTGCATTGACGCTACTGTATATTCCATATGGCCAGAGCTCATCTATGGTAAGTAGCAAAAATTGAACAGGTAGGAAGAGTAATGATATCTACAAAGATTTTGCTGACAGTGCCTTACAGGATCAGTTTTAAATGTATATAAAGTCAATGTGGTGCTTTTAGATTGGAAATAAGTGCAAAATATTCATAAACTAAAACATATCATAAACATTAAAACACATTGCGTCCTTTAAAGAGTAACTCCATTTTCATGGGGGAAAGAAATAGCAAATAAAGAAAAAATAATATAGTGTGTACAATGGTGATAGTCATATTGTAATTGAATGTTATTAAAAATGACCTTTCCTTTTCAATCTGTAGCCGCTGTAATATTCTATAAATCGCATCTTTAAATTAAAGATATCAATTTATTTCTCCATCAAGACACAAAAATAAATCAATACCTTGTAATTAGTGTTGAGCAGAATATGCCATATTCGATTTCGCGATATATCTCGAATATATATTCGAATATTCGAGATATATTCGCTAAATTCGAATATTCGTGATATTTTATCGAAAGTAAATGATTGCGATTTTTCGCTATTGCGAATGCGAAAATAATTGCGATTTTTTGATAACTGCGGTAGGAGCACTCTGATTGGCTCAGAATATTCGTGATATTTTATCGAAATATCGCAACATGCGAATGCGATATTTATTGCGCAATTTCGAGAAATGCTGGAGGAGCGCTCTGATTGGCTCAGAATATTCGTGATATTTTATCGAAATATCGCAACATGCGAATGCGATATTTATTGCGCAATTTCGAGAAATGCTGTAGGAGCACTCTGATTGGCTCAGAATATTCGTGATATTTTACAATACAAAATAATTGCGAATATTCGGCAAATGCGGAAGGAGCACTCTGATTGGCTCAGAATATTCTTGATATTTTACAATACAAAATAATTGCGAATATTCGGCAAATGCAGAAGGAGCACTCTGATTGGCTCAGAATATTCTTGATATTTTACAATACAAAATAATTGCGAATATTCGGCAAATGCAGAAGGAGCACTCTGATTGGCTCAGAATATTCTTGATATTTTACAATACAAAATAATTGCGAATATTCGGCAAATGCGGAAGGAGCACTCTGATTGGCTCAGAATATTCTTGATATTTTACAATAGAAAATAAAAAGTGTTTTGCATTGGTGGTGATTCTTTACTCTATCCATCTGTCACAGCCGTTTGTCAATCAAACACCTTGAAGATTGAACACGTTCATGCTGCATGCTTTGGACTTTTTTTCACTTCACATATCAAAGACATTTTTATGAAAGATTATTTTTCTATTATTGGGACTATATTTCTTTATATATTTGTTTCACTGTGTATTTCACAAGTTATTTGCGCTTGCTTATTTTATAATTTGCCCACATGTCTTGTCACTAGACATATTTTTTATTCTTGTAGAGCGACTCCATTTTCTGTCTTGTATTAATTTATGTTGTATAACATTTTTGAGTTGCTGCTGTATTCTCCCCTTTTTTAAGGTATGCGCAATTTTTTCCTTCTTACAAAAAATAATAATATCAAACATACAAATATTCATAACATACACATACACATACACAAAGCCCCCCCCTTTTGCATCAGAGACAATCAGAGTTCTCCTACCACAGTTATCGAAAATTCGCAATCATTTTCGCATTCGCAATAGCGAAAAATCGCAATTTTTTTTTTTTCAATTTGGCAACATAATAGGATCGCCTCAGCTTAGCTACTCGGCCCAGGGTCTCTAATCATACCAGCAATGCTTTTAGACGTCGATAGGATGTGATCTGTTTTAAAAATCAAATTGAAAAAATGCGAATATTCGGAATTGCGAATATTCACCGCGAAATTCGAAATATAGCGCGATTTCTCGAATATGCTATATTCGAGTCGAATATTCGCAATGCGAATATTCGTGAGCAACACTACTTGTAATAGATTGACGTGTTTCAGCTCCTTGTATAGGCCTTAGTCATAATAAATGTATTATGACTAAGGCCGCTACAAGAGGCTAAAACATGTTAATCTTTTACAAGATATTGATACCTTTTTATGTCTTGATGCAGAAATAAATAGATTCCTTTTATTTCGAGATGCTTTGGTGCCAAACTCTTATGCCCTGTACACATGATCGGATATCTGATGGAATCTAATCCAATGTATTTTTTCGTTGGATATCCGATGAAGCTGACTTCCATCAGTCTTGCCTACAAACCATCAGTCAAAAATCCGACCGTGTCCAACGCAGTGACGTAAAATACTATGACGTGCTGAGAAAAATGAAGTTCAATGCTTCCGAGCATGCGTCAACTTGATTCTGAGCATGCATGGATTTTTCTCCGATGGAGTTCCACACAGACATTCGTTTTTTTTATCCGTTTTTTATCCATAGGAAAATTTTAAAACATGTTCTATTTTTTTTTTACCGATGGAAAACAAACCCCTGGGGCGTGCACACGATCGGTTTGTCTGATGAAAACGGTCCATCGGTCCGTTTTCATCAGACTAACCGATCTTGTGTACAGGGCTTTACTCCATTACTTGTCACTCCTCCCAGCCTGTGACTTGACAATGAAAGGAGAAGCAGCAGATGCTCTTTCCTCCTAAAAGAATACTACTTGAACTGTAACACAACTGATTTACTCCTTGTATTGCTTTTATCCCTCTTAAAGTCTAAGGCCCCATACACACGACCGAGTTTCTTGGCAGAATTCAGCCAGAAACTCGGTCCGAGCCATATTCTGCCGAGAAACTCGGTCGTGTGTACACTTTTCAGCGAGGAAGTCGACGAGGAACTCGTCGGGCCAAATAGAGAACATGTTCTCTATTTTCTCGTTAGTCAATGGGAAAAGTCGGCCCGCCGAGATCCTCGGCGGCTTCAACACTGAACTCGACGAGGAACTCAATGTGTTTGGCACGTCGAGTTCCTCGATCGTGTGTACGGGGTCTGAGTGCTGCTGTAAAGGGACCACTAGAGGCCAATATCAAGTCAAATTTAGGTACATGCACAGCTTGCACTTAAAAAAATACATTTAGGGATGCATTAATTTATGTTTTTTTATATCTTTATATCTGCTTGTAGTTGAGTGCTAAAACCCTAACCTTTGGCACCTAACTCTCATCCTATTTCTAACACTTAACATACCCCAAATTATAACCTTAACTCATAATGTGGTTCTGCAGCCTAAACATTTTTTTACCTTAAAGTGAAGCTCCACCCAAAAGGGAAAGCTCTGTTTTTTGTCCCCCCCGGTACCACATTTGGCACCTTTCAGGGGGAGTGGGTACCTGTTTTTGACAGGTACCCATTCCCGCTTCCGGGAAACCTTGCCACGGGAGATCCCACGGAAGTTCGGCCTCTCCTCCTTCCCCCACCACCGGGCCATTCAAAAAGTGCAGCAGTAAGGTGCAGACATTGCAGGATCCCTGGACAGTCTTCTCACATTATAAGATTATAATTCAGCCGCTACAGCAGCTTATTTTTTTATTTTTATTTGGGGGGGGGGGCGGAACTCCTCTTTAAGGCATTCCTTGCAATAGGTTAAATAATGTTTAGGTAAAAGTATTATACGATTGAGTGCGTGGGGGGAGCCACGCTGTCTGTGTCCATGGTCACAGGTGTGCTACCATAGGAAGTGGCTTCCTAAGGTGGCATAACAAGAAGCGGAGGAGTGGCACAACAAGAAGTCAAAAGTTCCAATGGGAAACCTGAGAAGAGGAGGATCGGTGATGCTCTGTGCAAAACCATTGCACAGAGCAGGTAAGTGTAAACCTGTTTGTTATCTGTTTTTTGTTTATTTTTTGTTTTTGTTTGCATTTACAATCCCTTTAGACGTAAAAATACCCTAACCTTAAAATGTAAATTATACCTTCTAACCCCTGATCATAATACTAACCTAACCTACTTCCTGACCTAATTCCCAGAGAGGGAAGGAGGGAGGAGGTAGAAGAGGAGCAAGGGAGGAATGGAACGGGCAGAAGGAGAGAGAAAATGAGAGAGAGAGAGAGAGAGAGAGAGAAAATAGGTAGAGAGAGGGAGGATGGGAGGGAAAGAAATAAAGGGTGAAGATAATAATTATATTCTTTGGAGGAGCTTTATATTTTAACAACATGTTTTGTAGCAGTAAAGCAACATTTGAAATTTAGCTTTTTCACAGTTAAATTATTATAACAAGAAATTAAATATTTGTAAACAGTTTATTTTATTAAAGTTGCTAGACATAACTGCACTATAGATATGTGATGTCAAACAATAACATATCATATATGTATACATACCATAGAATTTCTGCTCTCCAGATAAATTATATATCTTACCGGATAATGTTTGACTGTTTGTGTTGCCTCTTTGAAATATGTACTCGCTCCTTTTTCTTAAGGTAATTGAGTAACAGACAAACTCTCATTTGCCTCAATCAATTTGCAATGCTGAGACTTCCTATGCTCGGCACTCCATCATATTGTCTGTGTTGGTAATTAGTAATTTTCATACTTGGATACAGTGATAGAATCATAGGTTTTCTAATTATAAACAGGCTGTAGCATTTGTGGCATTTCAAGGCTGCCTCTTCTCTGGCCCGATGTAAATAATGATCAGTTTTATGCTTTCATTATGGCTTTCAGTTAAGTGGTGGCAGTTTTGCTGTTTTATATAAAAATATGATGACATTATGGCGAGCACTTTAGCCCATCTCTTCTACCATCTGTGTTTGCATATATGAATTAATTTCTAAGGAGACTCCTTAAAGAGAAACTGCTTTATTCGTATTTTATTTTTAGGTACACCGATGAAAGTAAAGAGTTTGATAATAATAACCTTTATGGTTTTTATTATGTTTAACCACTTCAATACAGGGCTTTAAAACCCACCTCCATACCGGGCCTATTCTGGCACTTCTCTCCTACATGTACAAATCATCATTCTTTTGCTAGAAAATTACTCAGAACCCCCAAACATCATATATGTTTTTTTAGCAGACACCCTAGGGAATAAAATGGCAGTCATTGCAACTTTTTATCTTGCACGGTATTTGCGCGTTAATTTTTCAAACGCCTTTTCTTTGTAAAAAAAATGGTTTCATGAATTAAAAAATAACAAAACAGTAAAGTTAGCCCAATTTTTTTATAAAATATGAAAGATGATGTTACGCCGAGTAAATAGATACCTAACATGTCATGCTTTAAAATTGCGCACACTCATGGAATGGAACCAAACTTCGTTACTTAAAAATCTCCATAGGCGACGCTTTAACATTTTTACAGGTTACCAGTTTAGAGTTACAGAGGAGGTCTAGTGCTAGAATTGTTGCACACACTCTAACGCACGCGGCGACACCTCACATGTGTGGTTTGAACGACGTTTACATACGTGGGCGGGACTTATGTGTGCGTTTGCATCTGAGCGCGAGCTACCGGGGACAGGAGCGTTTTTTTTGATTGTAAACATCCCTTGTAATAGGAATAGTTTTTTTACAGGTCCTCTTTAAGGAGAGATGCAGGGTCAATAAGACCCCACATCTCTCCTCCAGGCTGGAAAGAATGAGATCGTGAAAAAAAATTCACAGATCTCATTCTTACTAGCCGCAATTTCGGTTTGTTTACTTACGGGTACCCGGGCGTGACGCCATCACATCGTGCCCGGGCCTCCGAAGGTCATAGAGATGACTGGTGACCATCTGGTCACCAGTCATCTCTATGCCTCCCATCTGGCGCACGGCGATCATCTCTCCGGGCCCCTGATGGCACGGGAGAGCCCGGAGAAGCACCGAATGGCGGCGGGAGGGGGGATGTCCCCTCCCGCCGCCTATAAGAGCGATCAAGCGGTGGAACCGCTGCTATGATCGTTCTTATGGTGCGCAGGATCGCCGCCGTAACAAAATGATATCTGATTGATGCCTCTAGGTGCAGGCATCATTCAGATATCACCGCACAAAGTACAGGATGTCATATGACGTGCACCCGGGATAAAAGATGCCCTTTTTGAAACATCATATGACGGCGTGCGGGTTTTGAAGTGATAAAAAAACATTTCTTCTAGGTATTTACACTATTCTGAAGTAGGGTGATGGTCTTTGCACTCCTTACCGGGGGGTTTGTATAGGTATACTGTATACAGTGAGGGAAAAAAAGTATTTGATCACCTGTTGTTTTTGTACATTTTCCCACTAACAAAAAAATGATCAGTCTATAATTTTAATGGTAGGTTTATATTAATAGTGGGAGACAGAATAACAACAAAAATATCCACAAAAATGCATTTAAAAAAAGTTAAACATTGATCTGCACTTTAATGAATGAAGTAGGTATTTTATCTCCTATCAATCAGCAAGATTTCTGGCTCCCTGGCGTATTCTATACAGGTAATGAGCTGAGATTAGGGGCACTCTCATAGGCACTCTCATAGGAGTGCTCCTAATCTAAGCTTGTAACCTATATAAAAGAAACCTGTCCACAGAAGCAACCAATCAATCAGATTTCAATCTCTCCACCATGGCCAAGACCAAAGTACTGTCCAAGATTGTAGACCTACACAAGGCTGGAATGGGCTACAAGACCATCGGTGAGAGGGTGACACAGTTGGTGTGATTATTCCCAAATGAAAAAAAAACACAAAATAGCTGTCAATCTCCATCTGTCTGGGGCTCCATGCAAGATCTCACCTCATGGAGTTTCAATAATCATGGGAACAGTGAGGAATCAGTCCAGAACTACACACAAGAATCTTGTCAATGATCTCAAGGCAGCTGATATCATATTCAACAAGAAAACAATTGGTAACACACTAGGCTGTGAAGGGCTGAAATCCTGCAGCACCCACAAGGTCCCCCTGCTCAAGAAAGCACATGTACACGCCGTCTGAAGTTTGCTAATGAACATCTCAATGATTCAGAGGAGAACTGGGTGATAGTGCTGTGGTCAGATAAGACCAAAATCAAGCTCTTTGGCATCAACTCAACCCACCATGTTTGGAGGAGGAGAAATGCTGCCTATGACCCCAAGAACACCATCCCCACCGTCAAACATGGAGGTGGAAACAGTATGCTTTTGGGGGTGTTTTTCTGCTGTCTTCCCTCAGCCAGGACATTGAAAATTAGTCGTGGATGGGTATTTCAGCATGACAATGACCCAAAACACACAGCCAAGGCAACAAACGAGTGGCTCAAGAAGAAGCACCATAAGGTCCTGGAGTGGCTCTAGACCTTAATCCCATAGAAAATATGTGGAGGGAACTGAAGGTTCAAGTTACCAAATATCAGCCTCAAAACCCTAATGACTTGGAGAGGATCTGCAAAGAGGAGTGGGACAAAATCCCTCCTAAGATGTGTGTAAACCTGGTAGCCAACTACAAGAAACATCTGACCTTTGTAATTGCCAACAAGGGTTTCCGCCACCAAGTACTAAGTCATGTTTTACGAAGGGGTCAAATACCTATTTTACTCATTAAAATGCAAATCAATTTATAACTTTTTTTAAATGTAATTTTTCTGGATTTTTGTTGTTGTTATGATGTCTCTCAATTTTAAAATAAACCTACCATTAAAATGATAGACTAATCATTTCTTTGTCAGTGGGAAAATGTACAAAAAAAACCCGCAGGGGATCAAATACTTTTTTTCTCTCACTGTATGTATTATAATATATTTATTTTTATTTATTGGTTGTGGAGGGGGGTTTTAATTGAAACAAAGACGATGCATTGTTCCCCACAAAAAAAATTCCACTAACACTGTCCAACCAACTAAATTTTAAATCAAAAAGATTTGCGGTTTAGTATTGTAAGTGTGAGTTTTTTTAGCCATTTTTTTTTATTCTATGGCAAAGTATTAATGGAACATTTCCTGAAAAGTAGATATAAGTAATTGTAGGAGTTGGAATTGAAGTCCTTTGATTCTGTCATATTAGAAATGATCAAAGGGGTAGATTCAGCTCACTTAACTTGGTAAATAAGGTAGAGTTATTTAGCGGGCGTCTAGGGCAATGCAGTGAAATAAAAATAACTTCTGGAAAGGGACTGTCAGGAACTATAAACCAGGTGGAGACAGAAAATACAGTTAAAATCACACCTTTATTAAAATAGCAAAGAAAAAAATACAGTACAGAAACGTAATCAAAAAATGAAGCAGGAAGCCAATGTCAGGAAGCCAGAAGTCAGCATAGTAAGGAGAAAAAACAGGAATAGGTGCCAGATGAAAAGTCAGCCAGGCCAAGTCATACACAGGAATACACTAGAGATCATACACCACACAAGGGCACGAAGGAAATTAGCAAAGCTGTTTAAATAGCTAAAAGGGGCTGCTTGTAGGCTGGACTAATGAGGCAGGTAATGGTAACCAGGTGAGTCACTGCAGGAACAAGGAGTGCCATTGGCTTCCACTGCTATCAATCAAAATCAGTGAGCCAATGAGATTAGGGAGGTGGCGGGGTTGTTCACAGCTCCGTGTCTGAATGGATACACAGAGCTGCCTCAGGCACCATCCATGTGCTCTCCAGTATAGGCCTCAGCAATAGGCTAAGCCAAGCGTTCATGTTTATACCTGTACCATTACTAATTTACCATACATTATTCCACACTGTGGGAGAGATTTGCTAGAACTGGTGTATACAGAATCTCGTGCAGCTGTGCATTGTAGCCAATCAGCTTCTAACTTCAGCTTGTTCAATTAAAGTTTAACAATTAAACCTGGAAGCTGATTGGTTTCTATGTAGAACTGCACCAGATTTTGTACTCTCCAGCTTTAGTAAATCTCCCCGGTGTCCCTGTATAGTGGTGACTTTCTTAGTAGAGACAAGACTTTACTTCCTTATGTCAGAGCTGTTTCCATTATGGCCGGTGATATGATAACTAGTTGGAGAATATTCAAGAAGCATCAGCAGTGGTAGAGGAAGATCCACAGAATTAAATAAGCAGAAGCAGGGAGATCCTTGTTCTGCATGTCATCAGGGTATAGCTTCATCTCCAGCAGGGAGAATTTATAGCTATAGTGTCGCTGGAGCTGATGCGCGTAGCCAGCGACCACAATGTCCGCTGGCCACCTGCGATCGCATCACAGAGAGACAGAAAATGGTGATCTGTCAATGTAAACAAACAGATTCCAATTCTGACAGGGGAGTAGAGAGATTGTCTGTTCCTAGTGATCAGGAAGAGTGATCTCTCTGTACTCCCTGTGAGTACACTCCCCCCACAGTTTGAAACACCTCCCAAGGGATCACTTAACCCCTTGATTGTCCCTAGTGTTAACCCCTTCCCTGCCAGTGCCATTTATACGTGATCAGTAGCTACTATTAGCTCTGCTCACTGTTCCTAAAAAAAGTGTCAAAAGTGTTCGATCTGTCCGCCACAATGTCGCACAATATCGCAGTCCCGCTAAAAATCGCTGATCACTGCCATTTCTAGTAGAATAAAAATGAATAATAATGTTATTATGTGATAAATATATCCCCTATTTTGTAGACGTTATAATTTTTGTGAAAACCAATACATTTTTTGCTTATTGCGATTTTTATGTAGAAGAATACATATTGGCCTAAACTGGTGAAGACATTTTTTTTAGATATTTATTACAGCAAAAGTTAATAAGTATTGTTTTTTTTTTTTTTCAAAGTTGTCGGTCTTTTTCTGTTTATAGAATACAAAAAATCTCAGAAGTGATCAGACACACCCTCTCTCTCCTCATTTGCTTACTGACTTTGATAGCAGCAGAAGCCAATGACATCGCTGGATCGAGGTGGGCTCAGGTAAGTATTAGGGGGGCTGAGGGGGAGTTGCTGCACATAGAAGTTTTTTATCTTAATGCATAGAAATTAATTAAGATAAAAAACCTTCTGCCTTTAGAACCACTTTAAATAAATATATATAGATATATATCTATCTATATATATATATATATATATATATATATATATATATATATATATATATATATATATATATATATATATATATACATACATATATACATATGTTTATTTATTTATTCTTTTCATATAGAAGTGTTTCTTCTCAGGAAGTGGGATAGTATACTTATTTTTACTTTCTAATGGTTGGATTGCATTGTGGGACATTACTCTGTTACTATAGCCTCTTTCTAGGATCAGGAAGGCATTTCAAGATGTCATATCACTGTATCACTTATCCCTTTCCCATACATTTTCATTATATGCACATTTAAGCACCATGTCAAAGCTTCTTATTGCTGCAGAACAAGACCGTAAACTGATAAAAGGGTGAAAGCATACGTTTACATTTCATGCATCTGAATGTATTGATTGTGATTGAATAATTGAATAGAACTAACTGCTGGATCAATAAGACTAAGACAGATAACAGACTGGGGACCCGGGCAAATAATGGAAAGTTCTAGGCGCAGAAAAATCGCATTAGGATAATTTTGTCTCATTTAATCGTCTGTGCTAATGCAATAAAGAAAATGTATTACAGACCAGCAACTTCTGTGGAGAGATCATCCGTTAGAACCAATGTAGTCAAGTCACTTCATTTAACATGGTGGATCCAATATTGTCGGAGCCTGGGCCAGTAGGCGATGACAGATAGAAGGATGGTAACAACCATCGAGCTCGTGCATAGCTAAACTTCCATTTACAGCCACTTTGCCTAATTGTTCCAGCTGGCATAAAACTCAAAAAGCTTGCTTATTTCAAACAGATGTGAAAGAGAATACAATAAATATTTTCTATCTGTAGGAACAAATGAGTTGTGTTAATGCATGCCTGAAAAATAAATTTTTAGGACGTGCCATATCTGCTTTGCCAATTGCACTTGTGTAGGGAGTACAACTGAACTATGTTCAAACAGCTGAATACACCGTGGGGTTGATTTACTAAAACGAAAGCGTGTAAAATCTGGTGCAGCTCTGCAGAGAAACCAATCAGCTTCCAGTTTTTTTTGTCAAAGCTCAATTGAACAAGCTGAAGTTAGAAGCTGATTGGCTACCATGCACAGCTATAACAGATTTTGCACTCGCCAGTTTTAGTAAATCGATTCCAGTGTTTTACCTTCCAAAAGGATTTAAGGCTGGGTTCACACTGGTATGACCCGACAGTCGTACGACTGTGGATTCGACTTTGCCCTGCGATTTGAAGTCTGACATTCATCTGACTTCATTGAACGGTGATCCGACTTTGATCCCGACAATACCAGGCACTTTGTGTCTGGTATGACTCTTTAGGGGAACTCCACGCCAAATAAAAAAAATAAAAGTCATGGGGTTCCCCCTTCAAGAGCATGTCAGGCCCTTCGGTCTAGTGCTGGGGTCCCCTCCAAAATCCATACCAGACCCTTATCCAAGCACACAGCCCAGCAGGTCAGCAAAGGGGTGGGGACGAGCGAGCGCCCCCCTGAACCATACCAGGCCTTATGCCCTCAACATGGTGGGCCCTGCGCCCCCCCTGCCCCAAAGCACCTTTCCCCTATGTTGATGAAGACAAGGGGTTCTTCCCGACAACCCTGGCCGGTGGTTGTGGGGGTCTGCGTGTTATTTTATTATTTATTTATTAAAATTCTTAAAAGTACAAAAAAGTACAAAAACGCAGTCAGTTACCCGTAGGCCTCGATGCGCCGAGAACAACAATACAGCAACAACCAAAAAAGGGGCTGAGGGGCTTAGCAGAATCTGGAAGCCTCCTTTAACAAGGGGGCCCCCAGATCCCAGCCCCTCACCCTATGTGAATGAGTATGGGATACAAAAAAATAAAAACAGTACACAGGTTTTTGACAAAATAATTTATTAAATTAGCTCCGGCTTCTCTTTCGATTTCTTCCTCTCCATCTTCTGGCGATGTCTTCTTCCTCTTCCAGTTCTCCTCCGCTCTCCGCTGTTGTCTCCGGTTCTTCTCCTCTGTCCGCTGTCTTCTGCCTCTGCATGGGCTCCTCTCTTCGCTGTCTTCTCCCTCTGTTCCTCCTCCGATGTTGACTTAATGCACTCTTCTGCTCAAATGCTGGGTCCGTCGTGTGCCACTACTTATATTGACATGGGGTGGGACCATCATGCCCTAAGTGGTGACGTCATAAGGGGTCTGGCCTCCAGAAGACATCATCCTGTGGCCCTACCGTGCCAAAATAAGTGGTGGCAGATGGCAGACCCAGCTTTTCTAGTGTGAGAAAGAGTGTGAGAAAGCTTCAAGTCAACATCGGAGGAAGAACAGAGGGAGAAGAGGATGACCCAGGATGGCAATGGATTAACATTCTAACACCCACACTGATTATGAAGGAGGCATACAGAGGAACACAGTAAAGGGAAGATTAAAGGGAAAAATTGTGGTTGACCTGATATGTATTGGGTCTATCTTGTAAGGTGAGAGCGATATGACACTGGTGGTGGGTTAGAAACACTTCAAATACAAGCAACCCTATAATGCTCACTAGTGAAGAGGACTATATTTCTACCTCAGAAGAAAAGATTAACAGAAAAAAGTAGCACATGTATATATTGAATTGGCACGTGACACTGAACAGTTTCTTTATATATATTTTATTCTGAAAAATGTATTTTAATTTTTTTTGATTATTGATTTCCACGTATTGCACTTTGCCGAACATATGCTAATGAACACCTAAGGTACCAATATATTTCTTGCACAGTAGATGTGAATCATGTTATGTTGGAACTAGTGGTATTTTCTGCTGTTTATTGGCTTACACACATAGGAATTTGTATTTTATGTTATTATATATTGCGTGGCACGGTTTGTCATTTAATAAATCTTCAGTCACCAGGAACATTGTGGCCATTTCATGTCATTATAGACCACAGAGAGTCTATTGTTTTCAGGCAGAGGCTTCTGTGAAGAACTGTAGGATGTAAATGGGTGAAGGGAAGGTTGGACTGACATACTTGACTTCAACTGTATTGGAGAAAGCAGACACAAAAATTGATAAATAAACTATTTTTAAGGCTTAGTATATTTGTTTGTTATATTTTTAATAATGTTTTATATGCTTGTTTTCAAATTATATTTTATTACTTGGTAATTTCCTACCAGTCAACACTTCCTAGCTGTCCGTTCATCTCAGGTTGTTTAGTAGGCAGTTGGTGAACATATTCCCTGCACCCCTATAGACCATGGTTGCTATTCTCTCTGTGTCCTAATAGATTATGTTGCTCCGTGTTGATATGTCACCATCATCCTTCGTTCGCCATAGACAGTGCTGGAGGCAAAACATAACCTGCATCTCTGGCACATGTGAAGGATTCTGGAGCTCTGGGGGTTACATTATTCAGGCATCCCTGTGGATCAAATGGTGGTCTGCCTGTTTAACCCACTAAGCACCAGATACGTCTTACTGCTTAGTGCCCAGAGCAATTTTCACCTCCCCGTTTACATGGTAATATCCTTCAAATTCCTTGTCACATCCAAATGCATTTTGGTCTGATTATTTTTTTCAGCAACAAAATCTAAACCTAATCCTGACATAAATAGAGCCATGAAAATATCATTAATTTAAAGCGTCAAGTTGACATTTGATGTGTTTTTTTTTTCATAAACAGGCATGCCTGCATAGTCAAAACATGTGTTTAAATGTATGTAAGCATTAGCCACATGTGCTGGGTTTGGTCAAATTCCAGTTGGAAGCAGTAACAATCATCAAAAAATTCTACTACTGTATATCCTAAGAAAGATCACAGTCGTTCCTGTGTTTTCTTACACGTGCAGTTAGGCTGTCTCACTTCAAAAAACCCACGTCCTAACTTTAGATTGATCCTTGTCAAAATTTTGGTTTACATTGTGTGGCAGTCAAAATAAAGGTTCCATTAGCATGCACGTCCATGAGTGAGCATCGTAATTTTCATAGAGGAGGAGAACAGAAATTATGGCAGCCACTGTACCATGATAAAAGGAAAGTGGCAAAAATTCCAACGTGGTTGATCCTACCCTTGGAATGGGGCTATCAATTGTTAACAATATTATTATTATTATTATTTAGGTATTTTTATATAGCGCTGTCAATTTACGCATCGATTTACATATACATTGTACATTCACATCGGTCCCTACCCTCAAGGAGCTTACAATATAAGGTCCCTAACTCACATCCATATACTAGGGCCAATTTTAGACAGAAGCCAATTAACCTATCAGGTGTCAGTTGAATTATCATAGTCAGGTGAATATATTTATCTTTAAGGTGTCAATAGACATTTGAGGAAAGTCAATCATAAAGACATGATCCAACCAAAAAAGGTGTGTTTATTAGGCAGCACACGTTTAGTAAAAGGAGAGAAGAGGACAAAGGTGTGGTTAGATGGAGATGGATGGATGGAGAAGTGGCCAGATAGAGAGGGGGGAGAAGTAGTCAGGATAGTGGACAAGAAGGAGTAACCAGATAATAAGGGCAGGAGGTAGAAGTGTTTAAAAGAATAGAGGATGATGGAATTGCCATAAAAAGACAGGAGGATTCACCAGACGGAGAGGAGAGGAGAGGAGAGGAGAGGAGGAAGCAGTGGCCAGAAGGAGTGGGTGGGAGGATAGCAGATAAGGGAGGAATGACCAGAGATAAGATTGGACAGAAGGAGAGTAGAGAAGATTAATATTATTTTTGCCCTAGACTCAATCTAGTCCTCTGTCGCTTGTGCCTCTTTTGCAATTGGCCCAGAACGTGGATGTGTGTGTGGGGTACTTGGGGCCATGTCCTTGGTCCCTTTTGGCTTGCTACACCCCTTGACCCCTTGGGATTGTTTTCCCTTCACCCCTAATTCCATCTGGGTGAAATCTTTGGGAACTTTGGTATATTATGCTGAATGTGATAAAATACCATTGTTATTATATATGACATCATCACGCATGCCTGACTCACACTCGTGGCCTGGTGATTGCGGCCGAAGGCAACGGGCATTTTTGTCTGTGAAGACACTTAAACCATGTGAGTGGATTTGATTTCTTTTTAATAAAAGTACAGTTTAAACAGTATTATGCTATGGAAATCTTCCTTCCTTTATACTGCCTATTTATAATATCCCCGAGGTCAGGGCCATCTTTTCCATTGGGCACGCTGGGCAGTTGCCCGGGGGCCCCGCTTGCCTGGGGGGCCCCACCGGCTGCCCAGCAAGTAATAAATTGTGGAGAGTGACGGGTTAGAACTGCCCATGCCCAGTTTGCGAAAATTACAGAGAAGATCCGATCCTCCACGAGTGCGGGGGGTTGCTGATGTTAGGGGGAGTGAATGCAAAAATGTAAGGGGGCACTGATATAAAGGTTCCCCCTCCTATATTAGTGACCCCCCTTACCTTAGTGTATTTACTCTATGGAAGGTGGTCTCTGGTCACCAGAGTGCCCCCCACATCAGAGTTCCCTTTTACATCAGAGTCTGGAGGATTCCCCCTTACAATGCAAGGGGGAACTCAGTCTGCCGACCCTGATGTAAGTGGGAAAGAGAAAGCAGTGGTCTCTGGTCACCAGAGCCCCCCTCCACATCAGAGTTCCCTCCTTAGATCATGATCTGCAGCGTTCCCCTTTACATAAGAGTTCCCTTTCACTGTAAGGGGGAATGCTGCAGACTCTGATGTAAGAGGAAACTCTGTGCTGTCTGGGTTAAAGTAATCTGACCTTCATGTCAATGAAGAATTATTTTATTCTTTTTTTTACTTTTGTTTAACTTAAACACATTGCTAATAGCACTAGCTACTGTATATGTTTATATCTTAAATACTGACATTTGCATTGTTCGGCACTGAAAACTGTAATTTTCGGTACTTTTTGTTGCACTGGCAGTAAAAGACGTGGTTCTGCCAGTAAATTTTATGATTTTTGTCAGTAAATTCTCAGGCGTGATTGTGTAGACAGGGCCCCAGTGCACTGTATTGCCCGGGGGCCTATAATGCTCTTAAGATGACACTGGAGTGACCAAAGGGAGAAGTGTCAAGTTAGAGAGGAGGGACGGAGCAGTGACCAGAGCAGGAGGAGATGAGTAGAGGGAAGGAAAGAGGAAGAGTGACTGGAGGGAGAAGTGTCCAGTTAGAGAGGAGGGGGGGAGCAGTGACCAGAGCTGGAGTGGAGGAGTAGACAGAAGCAAGGGGGAAGAGGGACCGGTGGGAGGAGTGTCCAGTTAGAGAGACGGGGGAGCAATAATCAGAGCAGGAGGAGAGGAGTAGAGAGAAGGAAAGAGGAAGAGTGCCCAGAGGGAGGAGTGTCCAGTTAGAGAAAAGGGGGGGGGGAAGCAGTGACCAGAGCAGGAGGGGAGGAGTAGAGAGAAGGAAAGAGGAAGAGTGACCAGAGGGAGAAGTGTCCAGTTAGAGAGGAGGGGGAGCAGTGACCAGAGCGGGAGGAGAGAAGTATAGAGAAGGAAAAGAGAAGAGTGCCCGGAGGGAGGAGTGCCCAGTTAGAGAGGAGGGGGAGCAGTGACCAGGGTGGGAGGAGAGGAGTAATAAGAAGGAAAGAGGAAGCGTGCCCGGAGGGAGGAGTATCTAGTTAGAGAGTGGGGGGGCAGTGACCAGATCCAGAGGAGAGGAGTAATAAGAAGGAAAGAGGAAGAATGACTGGAGGGAGGAGTGTCTAGTTAGAGAGGTGAGGGGCAGTGACCAGAGCAGGAGGAGAGGAGTAATAGGAAGGAAAGAGGAAGAATGACCGGAAGGAGGATTTTCTGGTTAGAGAGGAGGGAGGGAGCAGTGACCAGAGCAGGAGGAGAGGAGTAATAAGAAGGAAAGAGGAAGAATGACCGGAGGCAGTGCTTTAACTGGGCCGGAACGCGGCAGTACTCAGTACCGCCACTTCCAAAAATGGCCCTGGAGAGTACCAGCACCTCTCCATGCGCCCAGTACATGGGTTTCCCGTACCGGAACGCAGCCCCAGGCCAGGAATATGATGATCAGTGGCGGAACTACCGCCATAGCGACCCACACAGGCGCTATGGGGCCGGCAGCCGAGTGGGGCCCGCTGATGGGGAGGCAGATCTGTGCGCTTTGACAGTTACAGAACCGATGCTGTGTATCTCTCCCTCCTGTCGGCATAATTTCTGTAACTGTCACAGCGCACCGATCTGCCTCCCTGTTCTAGCCACATGTGATCCTCCTATAGGTGCCTGGTCTCCCCCCAGCGCTGCCTGCTTTCCTCTCCCTAAAAGCTGGGGGACACTGTGAGAGCGGGGGAGGGCTTTCCTGTCTTAATGCACAGGCACTTCTGTGAACTGCCCAGGGGTCCTAGGTGCATGGGGGGCCTTTGAAGTTTCCTCCCAGCAGGTTCGGGCAGCAGTGGTAACAGGTCTCCTCACGTTGGCTTTACAGGTCAGTTCTGGCTGTGTCTGCAATGCTCTCTCTCTCTCCCTGGCATCTTCCTCCCTTCCTCAGCCACTATCTGGCCGGCCATCCTGCTCCTCCCTGTCGTCCTCACACAGATCCATTCATCTTTGCCTGTCACACTGCTCCTCTGAGATGGTTGGGTTGTTATCTCTCCCCCTCCCTTCCCTGACTTTTCCCTGCAGACACTTTACCTTCACACATGTGTGTGTCCCAGGATCTACAAACATTACAAATGTCTGGAACAGTGGCGGCTGGTGCTCAAAATTTTAATTTATTTTAAAAAAATAAAACAAATTGAAGCCTCACTGTGCCCATCACATGCAACCACTGTGCCATGCCACCAAATGCAGCCACTGTGCCATCAATTGTCACCACTGTGCCATGCCATCAAACAGCAACTGTGCCATCAATTGTCACTACTGTGCCATGCCATCAAACGCAGCTACTGTGCCATCAAACGCAGCCACTGTGCCATCAATTGTCACCACTGTGCCATGCCATCAAACGCAGTCACTGTGCCATGCCATCAAACGCAGCCACTGTTCCATCAATTGTCACCACTGTGCCATGCCATCAAACGCAGTCACTGTGCCATGCCATCAAACGCAGCCACTGTTCCATCAATTGTCACCACTGTGCCATGCCATCAAATGCAGCCACTGTGCCCCTCAATTGTTGCCACTGTGCCAATTGTCACCATTGTGCCCTTTAATTGTCACCACTGTGCCCCATGATGCCACTGTGCCCATTGTCACCACTGTGCCCCATGATGCCACTGTGCCCATTGTCACCACTGTGCCCCATGATGCCACTGTGCCAATTGTCACCTCTGTGCCCTTTAAAACCACTGTGCCCCATGATGCCACTGTGCCCATTGTCGCCCCTTTCCCTGTAAAAAGCACTTACCTGAATTTAGCATTTATGTTCAGTAGCTCTTTCTACAGTAGCTCTTTTTCAGGGTACTTTCTAAGGGTATTTTCATGTTCAGTATTGGGGGGGGGGGGGAGTACCGGCACCTCTTTTGGCCCACTTAAAGCACTGACCGGAGGGAGGATTTTCTGGTTAGAGAGGAGGGAGCAGTGACCAGAGCCAGAGGAGAGGAGTAGAGAGAAGGAAACAGGAAGATGATGCAGTGTCCAGAAAGGAAGGGGAGAAGGGAGGAGTAGCCATAAAGAGAAGGCAAGAGTAGCTAGATGGTACCAGCACTAGTTACCTCTGTAGTGGAGGTGGAATCAGTAGTGTTTGGAACATGGTTTTAAACCCATCCAATCAATCGCTCCCCTCGAGAACAGTGGGTTAGCATGCATTTTCTATACACACATGAACTGAGAAACTTCAACTACTGTAATGTCTATGGCTATTTTTACAACAGTGAGGGCAATAATAGGTTAATAGATATAGCAATAAGAAGGCAGAGCATGGCTTAGAAGGATGATAAAAGGGAAGGTTAAAGTAGCTGAGCTCTGTAATCCTAAGTACACCTTTATTTACTTTACATATGTAAGAGATAAGATTGCCCTGTTATAAACATACGCCTATACACTTTGCTTCATTGTAATGACAGTGATATAGCATTCTCCCCCTCTCTCTCGCTCCCTCTCTCTTCTTGCTGTGGCTTCAAGCCATGATATCCTTAGGCAGTTTAACAAGCAATTCCTCTCTACCCATAGTGAAGATTATTGGTGTTTCCACATGGGAAATATTTGCACGTTCCTTTCTTTTCTTTTTTCCTATTTTTAGATCCTCTTGGCAGGTGCTGGATGTGGCACAGTAATTCTAACGATGGACCCGCCGTCTTGTCTTTTTGCATCCTGTGGCTGCTTGTAAGCTTTGCAGCCCCCTGGCAGCACAGGGGTTAAATAGGGTCTCTCACAGTTATTAACTGGAGATATAATTTAAGGATCTATTGCTGCTTTGATATGGGTCCTTTTAAAGGAACAAAATAACATAAATTCCTAAAAATTTTAAAATGGAATTGTGGTTGTCAGTAATTTAAATTAATATCGTATTAAGAACTTGTATATCCCCCCCATTCTTTTCCTATTGTCCAATCAAGATATTGGGCCAGATCCATGTAGCCTGGCGCATTGTTGCCTCTGGCGTAGCGTATCTCTGATACACTACGCCGCCGTAACTTACAGCGTATTTTCCTTATCCTCAAAGAATTTGCGCCATAAGTTACGGCAGCGTAGTGTAACTTTGGCGGCGCAAGGGCGCGCAATTTAAATGGATGTGATGGAGGTGTGTGTTAAATGTAAATACGTCTTGACCCGACGTAAATTACGTTTTTTTTTAACGGCGCATGCGCCGTCTGTGGGGGTATCCCAGTGCGCATGCTCAAAATTAACCCACAACAAGCCAATGCTTATGACGTGAACATCATTCTACGCAAAGCCCTATTCGCGAACGACTTACGCAAACAACGTAAAAAATTCAAAATTCGACGCGGGAACGACGGCCATACTTAACATAGGATACGCCGCATATAGCAGGGGTAACTATACGCCGAAAAAAGCCTTACGGAAACTACGTAAAAAAATGCGCCGGCCGGACGTACGTTTGTGGATCGCCGTATCTAGCTAATTTGCATACTCGACGTGTAAATCGACGGAAACGCCACCTAGTGGCCAGCGTAAATATGCACCTTAGATCCGAAGGCGTACTAAGACGTACGCCAGTCGGATCTAGCACAGCTTCAGGCGTATCTTGTTTTGTGGATACAAAACAAAGATACGCCGGAGCAAACTAGAAGTTATGCGGCGTATCAATAGATACGCCAGCGTAACTTCTTTGTGGATCTGCCCCATTGTCTTTAGCTAAATGAATGTAGAAATAGATTAAAATTGCCAGCGAGTGCTGAAAATGTGTAGAAAAATTATTTTCTTTATAGCCCTTTTTAACCTTAACCACTTGATGACCGGCTCATGCCGATGTACGTCGGTAGAATGGCACGGCTGGGCAGATCGACATATAAGACGCGTCATTGTGGGCACCGACTCCTACCGCGGGTCCAGCGGACTCGATGTCCGCGAGGATACCCGCGATCGTCTCACGGGGAAATGCTAATGTAAACAAGCATTTCCCCATTCTTCCTAGGGACAGGACACTGATCACCGCTCCCTGTAATCGGGAGCGGTGATCAGTGTCGTGTCACACACAGCCCATCCCCCCTACAGTTAAAAGCACTCCCTAGGACACACTTAACCCCTTCAGATAAAATAGAAATATAGAAATAGATACAAATTGCCAGCGAGTGCTGAAAATGTATAGAATTTTTTTTTCCTTTATAGCCCTTTTTAACCTTAACCACCTGACGACCGGCTCACGCCGATATACGTCGGTAGAATGGCACGGCTGGGAAGATCGACGTATATATACATCGCCTTTAAGACGCGGCATTGTGGGCGCCGACTCCGACCGCGGGTCCCGCGGACTCGATATCCATGAGGATACCCACTATCATCTCACGGAGAGGAAGAATGGGGAAATGCTGATGTAAACAAGCATTTCCCTATTTTTCCTAGTGACAGGACACTGATCACAGCTCCCTGTAATCGGGAGCGGTGATCAGTGTCGTGTCACACACAGCCCACTCCCCCTACAGTTAGAAGCACTCCCTAGGACACACTTAACTCCTTCAGCACCCCCTGCTGGTTAACCCCTTCACTGCCAGTGTCATTTTTACATTAATCAATGCATTTTCATAGCACTGATCACTGTATCAATGGCAATGGTCCCCAAATGGCATCAAAAGTGTCCGATGTGTCCGCCATAATGGGACAGTCACGATAAAAATCGCTGATCTCCGCCATTACTAGTATAAAATAAAAATGCCATAAAACTATCCCCTTTTTTGTAGACGCTATAACTTTTGTGCAAACCAATCAATTATTGTGTTTTTTTTTTACCAAAAATATGTAGAAGAATACGTATCGGTCTAAACTGAGGAAATTTTTTTTTTATATGTTTTTGGGGGATATTTATTATAGTAAATAGTAAAAAATATTGATTATTTTTCAAAATTGTCGCTCTATTTTTGTTTATAGCGCAAAAAATAAAAATCGCAGAGGTGATCAAATACCACCAAAAGAAAGCTCTATTTGTGGGAAAAAGGACATACATTTTGTTTGGGAGCCACGTCAGTTAAAGCGAAGCAGTGCCGATTCGCAGAAAGTGCTCTGGTCTTTGGCCAGATAAATGGTCCGGGGCTTAAGTGGTTAAAGTGTTACTAAAATCACAACAGTAAAATCAATCTGTATATGCAGCAAAGCATGCTTGTTATACTCACTGTGGAACCTAAGGGATTGATACTCTGCATTGTGTAAAAAAGCTGTTTGATCCTGTCTTCTCTGTCCCTCCCCCTCTTCCACTGTCCCCAAACCATCTCTTGATAGTACAGAGCCTTGGGGTCACTCTGCACATGCTCAGTTTGGTGTGTTTTGCTAGAGAGTTTTTTTTTTCTTGGGAGGGTGCATGTTATTGGCACAGGGCCAATCAGCACTGTCCAGGCGGTGGGTCAGGGGTCCTGCAGCCTCATAGGACAGTCAGAGTAGAATGAAAACCATCCTACAAGCTTTAACCAGACACTCATAGAAGTCATAAGACTGCTATACAGTGGCGACTGAGCGAGGGAGTGGCAAACAATCACCCCCCTCCCCCCGAGTGTCCGGCGGCACCTCCCCCCGCTGTTTGCCTGTCTGTCTGGAACTTACCTGGTCTAGGTGGGTAGTGGGTGGCGGGCAGTGTGCAGTAGCTCCATGTCCTCTCCTCCATCAGCGGCTTCGGACCAAACCGATGTGACTGGTCCGTCGGACCGTTTTCATCGGTTCACCTCTGAAGTGGCCGTACGGCCTGATATGTGTACACACCGTCAGTCCAAAATCCGAGCGGGTCAGAACGCGGTGACGTCAAACACACGACGTGCTGAATAAAACGAAGTTCAATGCTTCCAAGCATGCGTCAACTTGATTCTGAGCATGCGCGGGTTTTGAACCGATGCTTTTCTGTACTAACCATCGGTTTGGTCCGATGGGGCAGCAGTCCATCGGTTTGATTTTGAAGCATGTTTTACAATTTTGGACCGAAGGAAAACAGACCGATGGCCTATACACACGGTCGGTTTGGTCCGATGAAACTGAACCTCGGTCCATTCTCATCGGTTCGGTCCGACCGTGTGTACGGGGCCTTAGTGTAGCAATATGGTTACATGTAATGAAGGTACAACATTTAGCAACTGATTGCTACACTTAGAGGTGCCTCTCGTCTCTTTTATACCCTGTAAAAATGCTTTGATAGACAAGTGCTTTGGATTACAAGCATGTTTCTGGAACAAATTATGCTCACAATCCAAGGTTTTACTGTAGCTTTTTTTACTTTTGCCATACGCAGATTCATACACAGGTTATTATCTTCCAGACACAACAACTGTCACCGGCACTCTTCCTCTGGCAAGGCCAGGCTTTGGGAAATAATAACAATATAAAAAAAGGAAAAAATGCATGATTTTGTGCGTGTAAATATGTATAGGATTGTCAGTGATTTCTACTGGGAATATTTCACTGGCTTCGTAAGTTTTCCCTTTGGTAATTCATGGGTTTCTGATTTAATTTTTCCTGACATTCTACCAGTCAGATTATTAGCTTCACAAAATGAAAGTGAAATAATCCAATATTAATTAAACAGGGCAAGCAAATTCCCCCAGTTAACTTATCTTTGGCTGGAAAGACACTGTATTTTTCTTCTAGACTTTGGAGGCGTCTGGGAGGGAAGCATTTGACAGACAGCAAAATGACAGTTACCCAGAGATCCCTCATCACAATGTGTCCTTTATGGGGAAGAGATGCTCCTGAAGCCTTTGTTTCTATGTGGTTGTCATTTACACAACTGTTTTTTCAGTATAGCTTATTTTTTAAAAAGGAGTCCAGAGCTTTTAAAACAATTTTTTTGTAAGGCAGACATGTGTATAATTGCACCCTTTCACTATGTTGCGACCAGCTACCTTTGTGGCCAGCTAACCCTTTCACACCTACAGTAAGAGTAAAACAAATGTAAATGCCTAAGCATGTGTTAGTAAAACTGTACCTATTGTCACAACCACTTTGTGCATCCGGTACAATATCTTGTTTTTTTCAGGACAAATTGGGCTTTCTTTTGGTGGTAAATGTTAACGGATATCTCGTGTTTTTTTTTATTATCAAAGGAAAACTGTCCCAAAATAGTAAAATACATTTTTGTTTAAGTTAGCTGTATATTTCTTGCTATTATCATAATTTACTACCAAAGAACAATCCAAAATAAATTCTCCTGCTCCTGATGATTGCAACGATACCAAATGTGTATGTTAGTTGTTGTGCTCATAGTACAGCTCAATAACCATTGTGCATATTTTTTTTTTTTTTATCCTGCCTAAAACACACTATGGCCCCATACACACGGCCGAGGAACTCGACGTGCCAAACACATCGAGTTCCTCGGCCAGTTCAGCCCTAAAGCCGCCGAGGACCTCGGCGGGCCGAGAGCTCCCATAGAACAACGAGGAAATAGAGAACATGTTCTCTATTTCCTCGCCGAGGTCCTCGTCGGCTTCCTCGGCCGAAAGTGTACACATGGCCGGGTTTTTTCGGCAGAATTCAGCCAGAAACTCGGTCGGAAGCTGAATTCTGCCGAGGAAACTGGTCGTGTGTACGGGGCCTGACACTAAGAGGCGGTTCACACTGGGGCAACTCGTCAGGGGACTTAGCCGCCTGACAAGTCGCTCTCCGCTCTATTCAATAGAACCGTTCTAATAGGAGCGATGCAAGTCGCTCCGACTTAGAAAAAGGTTCTTGTACGACTTTGGGGGCGACTTGCATTGACTTCAATACAGAAGTCATTTTGCAAGTTGCCTCTCAAGTCGTCTTGAGATCGCCTTGCCGAGTCGCCCCCAAAGTCATGCCGCCCCTGTGTGAACCGGCTCTAACTGATACTGATACTAATATAAAACATGTTATTTTTTTAAATTCTACCCAAAATATGCTGCCGTGACTTTTTTCCCTGACCTTGACCATTGACCCCCATCTTCACCCTAACACCAACCCTTCCAAACCTTGATGTTGTTATTTTTTATTAAATTTTTTTTTTTTACACACTTTGGTTTGTTTACACTTTCCTCTCCTGCAAGAAGAGAAATATACAATATATCTTCCTCTTCATTCAGAAGAGGAAGTAAACACAGGGGTGGGCACTGTGCACAAAGGGATATACACATATATGCAGCCCCACGGGAAAAAAGCCCACTTCCATGAGGCCACATATATGTGTGCGATCGGTGGGAAGGGATTACCGGGTTTAAAAGGCTCACCTTAAAGCGGAGTTCCACCCAAAAGTGGAACTTCCACTTTAAGTACTCCTTGCCCCCTGACATGCCACAATTGGCATGTCATTTTTTTTGGGGCGGTACCTGGTTTTGAGAGGGACTTCCTGTCCCACTTCCTCCCTCTGTCTTCTGGCTGCCTAGACGACTCCTCCTCTCCCCTCTAGGCAGCCCCTCCCTTCCTGCAATCTTCTGGGAAATGTATCAGGTCCCAGAAGATTGCCTGGCCACTGACAGAGTGCAGCACGCCTCGCACATGTGCAGTGCACGCCCGGTTCTGCTGTCACAGCCCGGCACCCATACTTACAATGCCGGCGCCGCGGCATTGTTTTACCCAGACAATAAGGCGAAAAATCAAAAAAATTACGCACTAATCCGTAAAGATATATACAAGAGTTCTTAAAGATTTATTTTATTAATAGATTGATGCAGGGCTATTTTTCAGTGGGAACGCAGTTCTGGAACCTCCAGCACAGAGTGTATGTAATGACAAGGGGTGTTGGGTGTGCTAGAGGGTCTATTGATCCTGGCTGCTAGGGATCTATCATTTCTAGGGAATCTATTGTTACTGGGGATGTCTATTGCTGCTGGTGGGGGAACTGTTGTTGCAGTGAGACATCTACTGTTGAGGGAGGGGTCTATTTTGGCTGCAGTTAGATCTATTGCTACTTATTGGATTCTATTGTTGCTGCGGTGAGTCTATTGTTTCTGTAAGGAGAAGGATCTATTGTTGCTGGGGAAGGGGGGGCTATTGTTTCTGGCTGCAGGGGATCTATTTTACTGCTTTTCCTGTTAACAACAAATTCCATACAAATTACTTGGCACCACAAAATGATACTTGGTTCTGTTTTCTCTAAAAGGGGCAGTACTAGAAGATGGGAAGGAATGAAACTAAGCAATGTGCTTAGAGGTAGGTCGGAGGGTGGAGACAAGTGTATAGTTACTATACCTATTCTCTGAGAAAAAAAGAGTTTACTAGGGAGTTACTGCACCAATTCTCTTAGAAAAAAAGAAGTTACTAGGGAGTTACTGCACCAATTCTCTGAGAAAAAAAGAAGTTAATAGGGAGTTACTGCACCAATTCTCTGAGAAAAATATATTGATAGGATAGAACAAGTCCAGAGATGGGTAACAAAAATGGTGAAAGGTGTGAGGGATAAAACTTTTTGAGAGACACTTCAGGAACTTAATATGTACAATCTGGAGGAAAGAAGGGAAAGGGGAGACATGATTTAAATCTTATTAATACATCAAGGGGATGAATAAGGTTCAGGAAGACAGTCTTTTCACTATAAAACCAAAATCAAGAACACAGGGACATGACCTCAAACTAACTGGAGGAAAGGTTAAAGACTAATCTCAGAAAGTATTATTTTACTGAAAGGGTAGTTGATGATTGGAATAAACTACCAACGGAGGTAGTGAGACATTCAACAGTAAATGGCTTCAAACATGCCTGGGATAAACATAGATCTAGAGTCAGACAACAAGGTTAATAAAAAATAAATAGAAATGCACAGACTCGATGGATTACTCAGTCTTTTTCTGCTGTCACTTTTCTATGTTTCTATAAATACTCACATTAATAGATAGTCTAATATAGAGAAAAGAAAAAAGTAAAAGGAACTGAATCCAAAATGCAAGCTTAACATATGCAGTTTATTTGTATTTCAAGGCAATTGATATTTCTTCCACCTCCAGAAAAATATACAGACTATATGATGTCCTATGCTCCATCATCAGCTTTCTCATTACACACTTTCCCATTAAAGTGTAAAGGGTAATTTTTTCTACTTCCTCAAGGCCTTCCTGTCTTATGACGTGGAGCACCCAGGCATGTGAGCTGTATAGGAGGCACAGCATCGGTGCTAAGTGACATGTCAAACAAGCAGAGTGTACTGTAGTCATACATGTCCTCATTGTAGCATTAGGCATAGCTGCCAACATTTTACTCGGGAGATGTTTAGTATATGGCATAGGCTACAAGAAGTCAGATAACAAGGATCAGTGAGTGACTTCAAGAGACCCTGTTACTCTTTGAGCTGAGCATACGAAAGTAAATCCTTATTAGAAGTACTAACATGTAGGAGGCCCCTTAGCAACTTTGTAGTTAAGCTAGTTCCTAGACCTAAACAGGCCCCCACAAGTACCACAGATTTTTAGGGACAGCGGACCAAAGCCCCAAACTAGTCCCACAAGTTGCAAAACATAAGCACTTAAGCACTCCCTAGTAACTTCTTTTACAGGTACCATTTATCAGGGAATAGGCCTAGACAGGAGAAAATATTTCTTGTCAACACAGAGGCCTCATAATACTATGGTTAAAAGAATGCTTATTGGGTAGTCACCACCCATATCGGGGGCCAGTGAAACATAAATGCCCAGACATAATGGCCAATGCAGCCTTCTGATCATTGCTGCCAAATTGACCACCATTCCTATCCTGAGCCAGCTATCACTGATTTGTTGTTTGAATTTAGTTGTACCGTTCAGGTATCATTCTGCACACTATTAGACTTCACTGTTGTGGCCGACTGGCTGCAGCCCTAAAGGCCTGTACATACGATGAGAATATCGGACGAATAATCGTCCTTTTTTTTGCATGCTAGTCTCATGTTGAAAATGAAGAGATTACAAAATTTACTAAAATTTCATGTATGACAGAATAAAACGGAAGTGATGTGATATGTAGTATTGTATCTGTATTGTGTATTTGGACAAAAACTGTACTGATTAAATGAAAATCATAAGATCTGGTATCGTACGATAATTTTTTTTTCATGTCTGTCTCTTCGGATAATTTCAGATGCACTGCCGTGATTGGCTCTTGAAAGCTGTGTACTAATAATCAGATTATCATATGATCGCTTCGAAAGCAGTATTTTTTGTATGATTTTCTGATCCTGTGTGCTAGGCTTAATGCAATTGCACTCACTTCCATGCTGCCACTTGCACATAACTAAGTCGAACGTGAGGAATATTTTTCTTTAACTGCTTTACTGAACAGCTTTGCTCAACAGGTTTATAACACATAGAACAACACTCCATGGTACCGTCCCTATACAAGGTACAGTGTCCACATTCCAGAAGAAGGGTAACACACAACTTTTAAGACTTAGGCCTCGTACACACGACCGAGGAACTCGTTGGAAATGAAACATCGTTTTCCTCGACGAGTTCCTTGTCAGGCTTGTGGAGAAACTTGACAAGCTTTCTTTGTGTACACACTGTCAAGACCAAATCTCCTCGTTCTCAAACGCGGTGACGTACAACACGTACAACGGCAGGGGAAGTTCGATTCCACTGGCACAACCTTTGGGGCTGCTTTTGCTAATCTCATGTTGCTGCGTGTTAAGTAAAAGTTTGGTAAGAGACGATTTGCACTTTTCAGTCTGTTACAGCGTGACAAATATGCTATCTCCATTACAAACCCTACTTTTACCGAAGGTGCGCTCCCGTCTCATACTTTATTCTGAACATGTGCGGGTTTCTTAGCATACACACGAATGTGTTTCTTGCCGAAAACCAGCCCGAGAAACACGACGAGGAAATTGAGACTCCCGTCGAGGAAAAAGAGAACTTGTTCTCTTTTTTTCTCGTCGAGTTCCTCAACAGTTTTCTTGATGAAAAACATACACACGACCGTTTTCCTCGGCAAAAAAGCTCTGCCACCGAGTTTCTTGATGGATTCTGTCAGGGGAAAACTGTCATGTGTACGAGGCATTACAGTTCACGTTCATTTGGTTTCCAATAAAGGGTAATAAAGAGGGGTTGCTGGGTTATAATAGTCTATACCCAGCCACAGTTACAGCAGTGTGCTAGCCTAAAGTCCTACTACGAGGGTTCTTTCAGAAAGGTGTGTTTCCTGTCCTTCCACTTCTACATCTCTTTTTCTCTCTCTTTTGTCACTCGAGATAGGGGACACTGGCAAAAGCTGGCCACATCCATTTTCCTTTTAAAGGTAAAGCCAGAGTTTATATGTTTATTATATTTTTTCAGGCTATTTTACAGGCTTGTTTGGACTGGACCAAAACGACTGCTGGATTTTTCCACCAAGATGAATCAGTCCTTTTCAGTAAAACAAATCGATTAGTGTTTGTGCATAGATTGTAGCTAAATATTGTATTCAAGCTTCAGTCTGCCTGCTTACGCAAAAAAAATAAGTTTCCATATCAGGAACCCAATATTTACTGTTTTTGGGCACAGGTTTTGGGCCACAACAATTAAAAAAATATTCTTGTTATACCTTTACCCTTTACCTTAATCCTTAGGCCAATGTTGAACTGGTGACTGTTCATAAAATTGATCAAGTTTTGATGGCTGGTTTAACAATGATTGCTTTTGTTCATTTAAGAAGTTTAATACGTTTTGAGCATATTAGCAGTTAAAAGGTGGTCCAAATTGCAATGTGTATGACAAGCATCTAATGTTGCCGTAACATAACCCCTTACATTATCTCTTATAAAGGGGTACATGTTGTAATCAAATTTCTGCATCTTAGCCCTCCGTCCCAGCAAATGTCCTGGGATCACAGCATTAGGCCTCGTACACACGACCGAGAAACTCGACAGAATCCATCAAGAAACTTGGTGGGAGAGCTTTTTTGCCGAGGAAAACGGTCGTGTGTACAAGTTCTCTTTTTCCTCGACGGGAGTCTCAATTTCCTTGTCGTGTTCCTCGTCGGGCTGGTTTTGATGAGAAACTCAAGCGTGTGTATGCTAAGAAACCTGCGCATGCTCAGATTTAGCCCTGGTTCACACTGGGTACGATTTGGAACGATTTGAGATGCGATTTGACATGTCAAATCGCATCTCAAATCGGCGGCAATTGTCGGCAATGGCACTGTCCTAATCAGTGCGACGCCGCATCTGCGATTTCAAAAAGTAGTTCCTGTACTACTTTTTGCGATTTCGGGCCAGCGATTTACATTAAATTGCGGCCGAAATCACGGCAAAATCGCGGCAAAATCGCAGCCGCGAAATCGCGCATTTTACCGCGATTTTGAATTCGCAGCAGTGTGAACCTAGGCTAAAGATTGAGACGGGAGTAAAAGTAGCATTTGTAATGGAGATAACACATTTTTCACGCTGTAACAGACTGAAAAGTGCAAATCGTCTCTTACCAAACTTTTACTTAACACGCAGTAACATGAGATTAGCAAAATCAGCCCCCAGGGTTGTGCCAGTGGAATCAAACTTCCCCTGCCATTGTATGTGTTGTAAGTCACCGCGTTTGAGAACGAGGAGATTTTGTCTTGACCGTGTGTACGCAAAGCAAGCTTGTCGAGTTCCTCGTGTGTACGAGGCCTTAAAGTATAACTAAAGGCAACACTTTTTTTAAACTTTTGGATAGAGTGGAGAGGAATTAAAGCACTTTTCAGTTTTTATTGCTGTCTGTGGCCCCGTTAAGAAGATTCATCCTCTCTATTTGTCCTGTTTACCATTATTATTGAAAGTGAAAGTGAAAGTAAAAGAAAACCCCAAAGTATTGGAGGGGAAATCTTCCAATGGAGACACTAATTCTGGTGTCCTGGGGGTCCCCAATTTAAACTCCCTTAATTTGCAGGGATTTCCTCTTACTTCCTGTTTGGCTAGGGGGAAGGAAGTGAAGGTAAATCTCTAAAATGGGACACATATGGCGAAAACAAATCTGACAGAGATTCTAACCCTCCCTTGCTCTATCCAAAATGGAAAAAAAGTTTTGCTTATAGTTCTAATTTAACCTATTTGAGTTACTGAACATGCACAGAACTCAAAAAGACAATGATTGTGGGGATCACATGATTGGGTACACGAGTCGGTGGTTCCCATATATTAAGAGGTATGGTCTGGGCAGAATAAACCTGAAAAGAAGGTGGACAAAATGCCGGCTGTGCGCATGGTAACAATGTTTATGTGTCAGGACCATAATGTTGGTAAGTAGGCAGATTGAGAAACCTCTACCTAAGTCTTAGTAAAATGAACACAGCAGCCTATAAATCCTTTACGACAAGGGATTTTTTTCTTTAAACAGTAGCACGAAATTTGACCTGGTTCTCAAGATCCTGAATTACTTTGATCAAAGTACACTACAACAGAAAATGGTATTTATTACCTGGTGAAAATCCACTTTGCGGTTACTTCCCTGTACTTTCTAAATATCACCATCTGTCAATAAGATATAGTTATTTTATTACCTGCAGAATAATGTTCTCCAAAAGGATACCATGCGACAGCAAAGTCATGGCTATAGAAGTTTGTTTATTGCCTGTGTTGACTGTGTGCACCAAGTGGAGCAGTTACACATCAATTTCATGCAACGAGTCAAATTAGTAAACTATTAACACTACACTTACAAAAAAAACAAAAACAAAGCTTGCCTGTGAGAAAAAAGCTCTATACATATCTTTCTGATGGGCGACATGTTAAATCTTTGCTGTATTCCAAAACATCCTGATGTATTGAATAGCCTGCTGGGCACTGTAGTTTCTCTTCCTGGCCTCTGTGCCACTACAGAACACAGTAGTGATGTATCGACTGATAGGAGAAACCACCTCACCCAGCAGGGGGAAACTCTATCTGACACATCCAGAAGTGTCAGAAACTGCAGAGCCTAGACTATCTGCCCATCTGAAAGATAATTGTAATGTTTATTTAATTTACAGGCCCACCATAATCTAGGTTTAGTGTGATCTGAATAGCTGCCATATTCCAAAAGCTCCTTATATGGAAGGTGACTCTCAGTGGCGGCTGGTGAAGTTTTAGGATGGGGGGTGCAAAACCCGCCCCGCCATGTTTGGCCCCTCCCACTTCTCATAAGCCACACCCCTTATGTAATCCACCTACTCCGTCCCCTGTATTCCACTTGCTTCCACTCATAGTTTCAGGAGTATACAGCTCATCATCACAGGACAGAGTATATAGCCCCAGCATCACAGGACAGAGTATAAAGTCCCAGCATCACAGATCATGGTATATAGCGCAGCCTTACATATCAGCGCAAGCAAACTATAAAATTACACTGTTAAAAATGAGGGGTTCCCTCCATAATGAGGGGTTCCCACTTGTAAATCGCACATATCTGCATTCTGCAACCTGTAAATAGCACATATCTGCATTCTGCACCATGTAAATCGCACATATCTGCACCCTGTAAATAGCACATATCTGCATTCTGCCACCTGTAAATAGCACATATCTGCATTCTGCAACCTGTAAATAGCACATATCTGCATTCTGCACCCTGTAAATCGCACATATCTGCACCCTGTAAATCGCACATATCTGCCCCCTGTAAATCGCACATATCTGCATTCTGCACCCTGTAAATCGCACGCACGTCGCTGCCTTTCCGCGGGTCGGGGGTCCGATCGGGACCCCCCCCCCGGTACATGTAGCAGTCGCTAAGCCTCAGAGAGTGATCCGGGACGAGAGCGCGGCTATTCGTTTCTAGCCGCCCCCTCGCGATCGCTCCCCGGAGCTGAAGAACGGGGAGAGCCGTGTGTAAACACGGCTTCCCCGTGCTTCACTGTGGCGGCCGCATCAATCGTGTGATCCCTTTTATAGGGAGACACGATCGATGATGTCAGACCTACAGCCACACCCCCCTACAGTTGTAAACACACACTAGGTGCAACACAACTCCTTCAGCGCCCCCTGTGGTTAACTCCCAAACTGCAACTGTCATTTTCACAATAAACAGGTGCCATTTAAAAAAATATATATTTATTTTTATTTATTTTTTTGTGACTACATGAGGGGGGGCGGCGCCCGGGCGCCCCCTATGGACGGGCCACCACTGGTGACTCTGCTTTATGAAGTCTTTTATTGTGTGGCACCACATTGTATCACCAATCAGACATTCCAAGGTAGTTGTTAGTTTGGTTGGTGGCCCTAATGAAGTAGCTCCAACAAACAGGATAGAGTAGAAAAAAGTAAGAACATCCATCAAGTTTTTTATCGATGTCTGTGTGCCTGCTATGTAAACTCACACTCTCTATTTGTCCTGGTGACTATTGTCACCAAGACAGAAAGTGATGGAAAATTCAGAATAAGAAAATGTGACAGTTAGCATTCCTGGCATGCCGGAAATTAAACTTTTTTGAAATCATTAAATCAAATGGATTTAATTCTGGTTAAAGTTCTTAAAGAAACACTTTTTTCAATTTGTGTTCAAGATTTTACACAAATGAATAAAAGTTAGCCATTGGAAGCACCCCTCTAACGACCACTATTGCCAGACTGCTGGGTCTGTTAAAGGAAAGTGAAAAATAACAGATTTACTGGCAGAATCAACAGGTACTGTCATTTTACCGGAGGAACTCCTGTAGCACAAAAACGGACAGACGGCATTTCATGTGTCATTTTTGACTCTGCTTATAGTTCCACCTTAAAACAAGGATGCCATGGAAATATATGTACACATGCCAAGAGGTAATAAAGTGTTACTAAACCAAGGACCCTGCATTTACTAGATCTGGTCTCTCACAGTACACATAACATGGAAATGCAATTTTCTCAGTAAATAAAAACTGCTAAATACCTTTCCTCGTCAGCAGTATATAGCAGTCTTATGACTTCTATCAGTGACTGGTTAAAGCTTGTAGGAGGAGTTTTCATTCTACTCTGTCTGTCCTGTGAGGCTGCAGGACCCCTGACATTCTATCTGGACAGTGCTGATTGGCCCTGTGATGACCACATGCACCCTCCCAAGAAAAGAAAACAAAGCTCTCTAGCAATAGTAACACTTTAAATGCCAACTCCAACTCAAGCTATTTATTTTGTTTTGGATACAGGGGTTAGAGTCAGTTTTATTTTGCTATTTGGGCCCATTAGGATAGGGAGTGATAGTAAATCTCTCCACAGAGACACAGACTAAAACAAAATATATTTTAGAAGCCTAAAGCTGGCCATAGACAGATAAAAAATTGTCTGGTTCAGCAGGGATCGCTTGATTGACTTCTGTTGAAGGGACATGCCGGAAAAAGGTTGTTAATCAGCGTTAAATCCCGCTGTCAGAATGGTGTCCAAGTGGGTGGCTTCCTCCATCTACCTTACTTGTATGGAATTTATTTTTTATTTTTTTCTCAGTGTGCTGGCTGAACAGATAAAAAACTACCCAGCTTAAGGAAGGGTAATACTGTTACCATGACAAATGTAAAATGTTGAATTTATTTTAATCCAAGGTTACAATGATCAGCATTAGGAATAGTGCAGGGAAATCTCCCCAACAGACACACAGGTAGAAATAAAAAGCTTTTAGATTTACTAAGGCCTCGTACACACGACCGAGTTTCTCAGCAAAAACCAGCAAGAAACTTGCTGGGAGATATTTTTTTGCCGAGGAAACCGGTCGTGTGTACATTTTCGTTGAGGAAACTGTCGAGAAACTCGACGAGCCAAAAAGAGAGCATGTTCTCTATTTCCTTGACGGGAATGGAGAAAATTGGCTTGTCCCTCGACAGCCTAACAAGGAACTCGACGAGGAAAACGATGTGTTTCGCCCGTCGAGTTCCTCGGCCGTGTGTACGAGGCTTCACTCTTTTCTTTTCTTCTAAATTAGATAACAAAATATTTAGCTAGAGTTATGCAGTAAAAGTAAACACAGATTGAAGGGTAAATAAAAAAAATTGAAATGTCATGTTAATCTAATTGGGAGTCTGGAGGGAATATTGCTTTGCTGTTTTGCTGTAGTGGTGGTACACATATATATGCAAAGAAAGGTTGTTTCATAATTTCTCAGGCAATCATAGATTTGCCTTTTTACCATTAATGTCACCTTTTAAGATGGACAAATCTTGGATATCAAACATCCAATATGGGAGAACCTCATAAGGTATGGACATTTGTCACTTGTTGAATGCCCTTACCTGTCATATGTGGCCATCGGCAGAAATTACCAAATTAGCACCAAACTGAGCTACCAGCAGCCTGGTTGGAAAAGCATCAGGTGACAGTGTTTGGATTTTTATATTTGTCCTCCTTTTCAAAATCAAGCTTCAGCGATCTTCCATTAAGTACATTTGCTTTAAAAATGTAAGTAATTTTTTTAATAGTAGGAAAGATTTTCTTACCAGTTACCATCGCGTGAAAAACGATGCCACAAATGACAGGAGCCATCTTCAGTATTTGTCACTGAGATTCACGGATTAATTAGAACATAATTAATTGTGTGTATGTGTGTTTTGTGTCCCTGCCAATAACCGCAAAGCGTCCCCTAAATGCTCAAAAACGTATTAGGTAAAAGTGGAGAAATCAGCACATTCAGCTATTTATAACCACGGCTTTGTTAATAGGGTGGATTAGAATATCAAATATTTCTTGTTGATGTTGCCTATTAAAAAGAATCTTTATGTTTCCCACAGAGATAATTTCACTTTCTATTTGTCTCTATTGCTCTCTGGAGGTGCCTGTTCTCACTTGTTAGTTTATTTGTTAGTGTGTTAGAGAGGTGCTTTATCCCCCTAATAGGGAGCAATGGCAGCATGTCACATGCATAAACTGTGTTTTGAGAAACAGCACAGGACATTGTCTAGGAAGTTCTGCTCCAGAACTTTTGGATGCGAGGAAGATGTTGGATATTGTATTTTTTTTTCCTGCTTGCTAATTCAAAAATCAAAAGTAATTGAAAGAATGAAGGCAACCTGCCTTAAAAGCCAAACTCCAGAAAATCCGTAAAATCTTCTCTTGCATTGGTGCAAGCGTTAAATGCTAATTTCTGCAATTTAGTGCCGATTCAGAGGATGGTAAATACACTTTTACAAACCTGATCCTCACCCATGCTCCTGACATAGACAGTTCATCAATGGGGCAGATTCAGATGGAGATCCGATGGCGTATCTCCTGATACGCCGTCGTATCTCTGAGATCCGACGGTCGGATCTATGCGGCTGATTCATAGAATCAAGTTCCGCATAGATCTCCCTAAGATCCGACAGGTGTAAGTGACTTACACCGTCGGATCTTAGGCTGCATTCTCCCGCTGGCCCCTAGGTGGCGTTTCGTTTTATACACGCGACGAATATGCAAATGAGGATTTCCACCGATTCAGAAACGAACGCTCGCCCATCGCTTTTTTTTTTACGTTGTTTGCGTTCGGCTTTTTCCGGCGGATAGTTACCCCTGCTATATGCGGCGTATCCTATGTTAAGTATGGCCGTCGTTCCCGCGCCGAGTTTTGAATTTTTTATGTTGTTTGCGTAAGTCGGTCGCGAATACGGATGGATGTAATTTACGTTCCCGTCGAAACCAATGACGTCCTAGCGACGTCATTTGGAGCAATGCACGCTGGGAAATTTAGCCGGCGGCGCATGCACAGTACGATCGCCGCGGGGACGCGCCTGATTTAAATAGTAAACTCCCCCTAGCCACGGAATTTGAATTCCACCGGGGGATTTATGATCCACCCGCGCAACTTTTGAGGCAAGTGCTTTCTGAATACAGCACTTGCCTCAAAAACTTGCGCTGGCGGATCGTAAATAAGATAGATTACGCGGATCTAAAGATCCGCTGATCTATCTGAATCTGCCCCAATGTCTTTATGTCAAGTGCATTGCTTTGTTTTGTCCCTGCATCTTAATGATGTCAGAGGATCAGAGATGTGCAGAGGAGAAGAGGCTGCAGGGACCAGTCAGCACAGTAGAGCCTGCAAGAGCAAGGGAGCAGGTAAGTAAAACTGCATTACCACGTTTTTGAGACATAAGTTAATAGTTTACTCTTTCACTAGATTTCCTATAATTGGGGTCTGGTATGGATTTTGAGGCCAAGCCCCTCGCCTGCAGGCCCCCACAATGACCAGGCCAGGGTTTTGGGATAGAGACCCTTGTGCTCATCAACCTCCTGGCAATCTGGTATAGATTAAAGGAATTTTTGGTTGTTTGTTTACAGACAGATCGGAGCAGCGATTGGAGCTGTCATTTTGCTGGCACTTTTTTTTGTACATGTCAGTTTTTCTGTAAAAGGTTGTATACATAGTACATATGCACCTCTTCATTGGCAGGATTAGGGCATCCCCAGGCATGTTATTCAATGCAGTTTTGCACTTTTACTGTTTCACTCTAAGCATTGCTAAATTCACAGTTTGCTTCCAAATGGATTTAAAAAAATATATATATTGCTTTGCTACATGTTCCTCAGGGTAATGTCCAGCCCTCTTCCCCATGTCATGTGTTTGCTGAGCTCTAGTTTAACCACTTAAGCCCCGGACCATATTGCTGGTCAAAGACCAGGCCACTTTTTGCGATTCGGCACTGCGTCGCTTTAACTGACAATTGCGACGTGGCTCCCAAACAAAATTGGCATCCTTTTTTTCCCACAAATAGAGCTTTCTTTTGGTGGTATTTGATCACCTCTGCGGTTTTTAGTTTTTGCACGATAAACAAAAATAGAGCGACACTTTTGAAAAAAATGAATATTTTTTACTTTTTGCTATAATAAATTAGAAATTAATTAAAGACAGAAACTGTTAATAAATTTGTAAAAAGTGATTTTCTGCTTTGTTTTGTGATTTTTTTTAACTCAATTGCACAGCTGTCGATTAAAAGTCATTGATTATTATTTTTATTATTCTGTATTTATATAGCGTCAACAGTTTACACATCACTTTACAAAGTGAGGTCAGCCAGTACAGTTACAATACAATTGAATACTAGATGTAACAGAGGGCTCTGCTCATTAGCGCTTACAATCTGGGGATTGTTCAAGGGATGTTTAAGTGATAAAAAAAGGTAATAACTGTTGGGGATAAGCTGATCGAGAAAAAAATATATTTGTATTTGTTCGGTGGAGGTGGGGTGAGCTTCTTCATAGAGATGAGTTTTCAGGGATCACCTAAAGGTGGATAGAGTAGGAGATAGTCAGACCTCTTGGGGTAAAAAGGTCCAGAGGATGGGAGAGGCTCTGGAAAAGTCCTGGAGGTGGGAAGGAAAAAGAGACAATAGAGCAGGAGGTCTTGGAGGAGCAAAGAACAGTTTGGTTGTTATTTGAGATAAGGATAGTGGTATATATCGGGTCAGAGTTATGGATGGCCTTGTAAGTTTTGATAGTATTTTGAATTTGTTGGGTGAGGTACCTAGGGGTACATTAGTCTGTCCTTTTTATAGAAGAAAACTATTGAAAAAGTGAGTTTGGTAGACATGCGGCAACTTTAGTTCAATGTAGTGTAAAATATAGACATCGCTTTTAAACCTGAACTCTAGGCAAACCTATTTTTTTAAGTTTTGGATAGAGTAACGGAGGATTATAATCCCTGTTCATTTATTTGTATTTATTTATTGCCATCTGTGTCCCATTAGCAAGATATCCCTTTACATCCTGTCCCATGGCCAAAACAGGAAAGGAGTGGAAATCCCTCCAAAGTAAGGGAATCCCTGGTTGTCACCAGGGTCACCAGAACGAGTGTCCCTGTTAAAAGATTTCCTCTATTAGTGTTCTGATGTCAACCCAAAATTTGGGATTTTTTTTTGCTTTCACTTTTGATGATAACGGTAAACAGGACAAATGGAGAAGGGGAATATCCCTAATGGGGACACAGACAGCAATAAAAACCTGATGGGTACTCTGTTGAGAAGGATTTGTTTTGCCTTTAGTTATACTTTAACCCTCCTCTTGTGTTAGGGTCAGAACCGACCCGTTTTCAGGTTTTGAATGTCTATAAGTATCACATAAATGTGTTTATTGCATCAATATTTTTTTACTTTGTCAGGAACCTCTATTTAAACAATGTAATAGAAAAAGAATCCTTTTCACTAAAATATAAAATACTGTGGTGAAAATTAAGACGTTTATGGTGTTAGGGTCAATTCTGACCCAGTTATAATATAGGATTATAGGACACTAATAAGTGTCCTAGTAACACTGACAGCCAGTCATCTCTCAACCCTGTAAGCTGTAGTTAGGGAGGGGCCTATCTCTTTGCCTGCTTGTCTGCTTCTCTAAATAAAGTAAAGAAACATAGGACCAATTTATAATATTCTATTGAGGTTTATTTTACCATTTTTTAAATTTGAAAATGAGAGGTATGCTATCAAAAGAAAGGTCTAAGGGGTCACACTAAAAATATTAAAACCAATCTTTTCAAGGATAAAGAAGCCTAACAAAGTAACCAAGAGGTAAGAAACAAATTGGATGATAAATAATTGTTCAGAGGGTATTTTATGGCTGATTTAAGACACGGGTCAAAACCGACCCGTTAACATCATGGATAGTAACAGTGGGCCATATTCTCAAACAAGTTACACCGGCGTAAATCGAATTTCCCGCCGGCGTATCATTATTTTGTATTCACAAAACAAGATACGCCGGATTTAGGCTAGGATCCGACTAGTGTAAGTCACTTACACTGTCGGATCTTAAATGTAATTCGCCGCCGGCCGCTAGGTGGCGTTTACGTTCAGGTCTCATTTGTTTATGCAAATGAGCCTGATACGCCGATTCACGAACGAAATCGCGTCGCGTAACCGTCGCTAACGTCGTTTGCGTAAGCGTAAGGTTACCCCTGCTATATGAGGGGTAACCTTACGCCAGTCCTACGTATGCCATGTTAAGTATGGCGTCGGGTCCGCATCGTCTTTTCCCGTCGGGTACGTCGTTTTACTAAGTCGTTCTTGAATACGACTTTACGTCAATGACGCACACGTCGGCGTCATTGACGTTTTCCGTCGAGAACTGGAGCATGCGCACTGGGCTATTTTAAGCGCGCTTAATTTAAATACAAGCCGCCCCCTTGGAATTACGCGGGGATACACCGGGCCAATTACACTACGCCGCCCCAAACTACGGAGTAAGTGTTTGGGGAATACAGCACTTGCTCCTGTAAGTTGGGGCGGCGTAGTGTAAATGGCTTACGCGACGTCGCCGCAGGAACTACGTGAATCTGGGCCAGAAAGCTAACATAAGAGGAGGGTTAAGGGGAAGATCGAGGAGACCAATAAGGGAAATTATTCAAACTAATTATGTTGGAGAAACCTGCAGTAAACGCACAGGTGGCATTACATTGGAAAGGAGAAATCTCAGGTTATCAGAGTCCTCAGCAACATATTTTGCTAAATATAGTACAATTGTTTGTATCTTTCCCTATTATCAAATAACACATACTGCAAATCATGTTAATACCAGCCACAGAAATTTCATGTTGAATATTATCTGTATTACATGTTCAGATAAATCATAATCCTAAGGAAACTCATTTTCAGCTTAGAATACAAGCTGAACCCTTGGTAATAATTTGCAGCTTTCATTGTAAATAATGAACAGTCGCCCAGAACTGGTACAATGGGGCTAGAAGTTCAGGAATCTCTGACTTGCATACAGTGGCCACCGCTGGTGAAGGATGTGTATTGCACTGTACAGGGAACATTAGCATCTGTATGTGTCATGTTGCAAGGATATAATGTTAATATAACCATGTGTTACAATATTTGTAGTATTCAAGTATATTACTGTAAGAAGAAAGAAAGAAAGAAAGAAAGAAGAAAGAAAGGGAAAACACAAGAAAGGTAGGAAGAAATTAGGGATGAAGTAAGGAACTAGAAATAAGGAAGGAAAAAATAAAGGGATAGATAGAAGCGATTAGGGTAGGAAGACTAGAGTCATGGAGGAAAGAATGAGGAAAGGTGCCAGAAAGAAAGAAAGAAAGAAAGAAGAGGAGAAGAAGGAAATGGTAAGGAACTAAAAAGAAGGCAGGAAATACAAAAATAAATAAAAAGAAGAGAAGCAATAGGTAGAACAAAAGAAGTCATGTAGGAAGGAATGAGGGAATGAGATAGAAAGAAAGAAAGAGTAGGGGAAGGAATAATAAGGATAAGTAACTACAACGGAGAACAAAGTAAGAGAATCAAGAAAAAAAAAAAAGGTAGGGAGACACAATAAAGGTAGAAAGAAAGCAGTCATAGAGGAAGCAATGAGATAAGCAGAAAGAAAGAAGAAGAAAGAAAGAAAGATGAAGAAATGAAAATTGAAAGCTTGTCATTGTACAGAATGATAAACTGTTTTGCTTCCAGCCATGCAGTTAAATTATCCCCGAGAGAAATGCAAAATTTAGAATTCCAGAGTGGAAAATGTGCAATCAACATGATATAGCCAAACTGCACTCTTTAGGGACTGGCACATAGGTAAACTGTGCAGAAATCGACACAGTGTTCAGCTTCCCCGGGGATATTTTTTAGAATATATGATACCAGGACAGTGTACATTCCCCAGCAGTGACAGGAGTACTGGCACATGGATGGTGGGGAACATACGTACTGCCCCAGTCTGCCTGGCACTCTGCACACTTCATGTACTGGGCAGGGGACACACTAAGTCATCTGTTTTTCTTGGAAGGATTTTAAAATGTCAAAATGTCTGCTATATTTTCTAATTGTTTCTACGTAAATTTACTGTGCTTAGTCAAGAAATTTCTGTTCATACCTCCCTTTCATTATGTGTTTGTTTATTGTTTATATCTATGTACATACCATGTCTTATTTTGTTTAAGCTTAATTATCTATATTATTCTCTATCTACTTACTTACAGTATTTACTGTGTGTT